>NC_084565.2:24170000-24345000 GCF_033978685.3 Nerophis lumbriciformis
CTTTTTATTTTTATTTTTATTTTATTTTTTTATTTTAACAATAATGCACCATATTAACCATTGTTAATATGGTGTCTATACACAGACACCATATTGTCATAAAAATATGTTTAATCCGATTTTTATTTATTTTTAACAATAATGCAGCCTACCTTCACATAGACACCATATTGTCATAAAAATATGCTCAGTCCGATTTTATTTTTTATTTATTTTTAACAATATTTCTGCCTATTCACATAGACACCATATTGTCTTAAAAATATGTTCAATCCAATTTTTTTTGTTTACCAATAATGCTGCCTACCTTCACATAGACACCATATTGTCATAAAAAATATGTTCAGTCCAATTTTTTATTTTTTTTATTTTTATTTTAACCAATAATGCAGCTTATCTTCTCATAGACCACATAATGTCATAAAAAATATGTTCAGTCCAATTTTTATTTTTATTTATTTTTTGCCAATCATGCAGCCTACCTTCACATAGACACCATACTGTCATAAAAAATATGTTCAATCCAATTTTCTTTATTTTTTATTTTTATGTTAACCAATAATGCAGCCTATCTTCACATAGACAACATGTTGTCATAAAAAATATGTTCAATCCAATTTTTATTTTTATTCTTTTTTTTTTTTTTTTTTTACCAATAATGCAGCCTACCTTCACATAGAAGACACCATATTGTCATAAAAAATATGTTCAATCCAATTTAAATTTTTTATTTTTTTATTTTTTTTTACCAATAATGCAGCCTACCTTCACATAGACACCATATTGCCATACAAATATGTTCAATCCAATTTTTTATTTTTTTTAACCAATAATGTAGCCTACCTTCACATAGACACCATATTGTCATAAAAATATGTTCAATCCAATTTTTTATTTTTTTTAACCAATAATGCAGCCTACCTTCACATAGACACCATATTGTCATAAAAAATATGTTTTTGTTTTTTTTGTTTTTTTTTTGTTTTTTTTAGAAGGGACAAGTGTTGAGGTTTTTGTTGGGGAAAGTCTGCGGATGTGGCCCGGGTAGTAAGTCTTGTGTCAAGCTCAGGTGGTTGGAAGCGGAGGCCTGCAGCGCCGGGCCGATCATAGCCAGGATGTGCGCAGGGCCGCCCGGCTGCGCGCTGTAGGACGAGCCGGTGGAGTTGCTCGCTCCGATGATGTTATCGATGGAGAACGAGGACCGGCTCGGCGCGCTGGAGTCCGCCTTGAGAGGCGGCACGGGCGGGTAAAAGGGCTTCCTCAAGTCCGGCAATGGAGGAGCGGGCGCCGCGGGGAAGATGGGCGAGGGCAAGGTGCACGGGAACGGGAAGGAGTTACCGGTGTGGTGGGGGTGGTACGGGTTGTGGACGGCGGCGTGGAAGTTCTGCAGCTGGAGTCCGTAGCTGTACCCGTACGGGTTGTATCCAAACCCGGGGAGGAAGCCTCCAGCGTCCCGGAGGATCTCACTGCTCTGGTTCCTCTTGAAGCGCTTCCTCCGGCGGAGGAAGCTCCCGTTGTCGAACATATCTGCGGAATCCGGGTCTAGGGTCCAATAGTTGCCCTTCCCGGGGTTCCCGGGCTCTCGCGGGATTTTCACGAAGCAGTCGTTAAGGGACAAATTGTGCCGGATGGAGTTCTGCCAGGCCGGGAACTTCTCCCGGTAATACGGGAACCTGTTGCTGATGAACTCGCATATCTCGCTGAGCGTGAGCCGCTTCTTGGGGCTCTGCAGGACGGCCATGGTGATGAGGGCGATGTAGGAGTACGGAGGCTTCACCAGCGCGCCCTTCCTCGCTTTCTCCCCGGTGAGATCCATCTGCTCCGCCGGGCACTCGGTGCCGCCGAGCCCCGGCGACGACGCTCCCTCCACGGCGCTCCGCGAGTAACTCTCATCGGAGTCGAACTGGGTGTACTTCCCGTCCTTCCCCACGGACACGTCCCCGCCGACCACGTCGATGTCCACATCCTCGGACAATGCAGAGCTGTCGGACATGTCCGTCCCTAAAGTCATCCTTAAAAGACCGGTTCTCCTCTTCTCCTTTTTTTTTTTTTTTTTTTTTTTTACGGAACTTCGCACCTTTGTCTCCGCGCACTCGACGCACACATGCTTCTAGAATGTAAACTTAAAGAGAGGGACAAAAAAAAAAGGAAGTTTGACCTGCGTCTTCAGGCGAGGTCCTCCTAAGTTCTGGAGTCCATCACAAAGTCATCGATCTTACTGCGTCTCCGCCCTGATCGACGATCTCTTCCGAAGGTAACCGAATGGTATTTTGGGGGGTTCGGAATCCAGCCAGAGAGACGCACAAGCCGCCTCTGCTTGCTGGAGTTATATATAGGCGCGCACCGAGGTCACGTGATCTGAGAGTCGCGCTCAACAGGAAACAGGTCCAACTTATGCAAAAGCATAATCAAATCTTGCAGAATGATTAAGAATACAAAAGCCATTAAATTTATATATTTGTTAAAAACATTTAAGTGATCGTTTTTTGTTTTTTTTTATATATTTGTCTATTATTATTATTTATTAATATTTAATACTCTATCTGTATTTGGTTTCTTTCCTTGTTGAAAGTGCATTGACTGTTGAGTGAATTATAAATGTATGCTCAATAAAAAAAAAATGTCTTTCATCATTAAATACATTTTATTTATTTTTAATTTTATTTTACTAATAACGGACTTTTTCTCACAAATGTAATAATAATGTTATTAAACTGGATATATGTGTTATTCAAATGTTAAGTGCAATAAAAATAAAATATGTTGTTATTATTATCATTATTATTATTATCTTCTCAGTGTGCACACTTCTTTTTGCATTTTAAAAACAAAATATTTGTAGTGTTTATCACAATTTGGCCTGCCATGCATGCACGTGCGTGGTCATGTGGTCCACGCAGGTGACTTTCACAGCAGAATTTCCCAGTTTCCCCTATTGTAATTAGCAATAGGTCAAATTAATGCATTTTGATTCGAATAATGTATCGTTTGTACCAGTAGTATCGTATTGTTAATATTTGTGGTATGATAGTATAGTCTGTAGTATAATAATGATAATAATAATAATAATTATTATTATTATTATTATTATTATTATTATTATAATTATTAGGTTTATTGTCTCCGAGGAGAAATTTGTGTTGGACATCAAGACACAGCGTTTTACATACATACATACATACATACATCAATACATACATTCATACATATAATTATGTATATTATTGGACAAACTTTATTGATCCACAAGGGAAAGTGTTCCACACAGTAGTTCAGTTAGAAAGGATGGAAAGGGCAAGGATGAAAAGGATAATGCAGGTATAAAGTAGACCCAAAAATGCACCATAGTAGCAATATCAAATATAACATATATGTAATATTTACATATTATAATTATAATATATACTGATATATTATATTATATTTTTATATAATATATACAATACATAACAATTACCATGTACAATAATACAGTATATGTAATTAGCATCATTATTATTACTAATCAAAATAATAACAATACGTATTTCATTTGTTTAGCTATCTCGAATATAATGTGAAATGTGTATATAATACTAAAAAAAAAAAACACGTGCAAAGAATTACTTAAAAACGAACTGCGTGGAAAAAGTGATCTTTATATTGTATGTTGGGCAGCCTATAATATTATATTTTTTAATAATTAACATGGGAATGGTATGCAGTGTGATATCGTCATATTATTGATGTAGCTTTTTAATGTTTCATTTTTTCATTATTAATAATAACAAGTAATTAGTTCCCTGATCACTCTTTTTTTTTTTTTTTTTTTTTTTTTAATCTATAATAAAGCCACCACAGTGACAATTACTCACACACAATATTGAATTATTAATATATATGCTCGATTGGATTGTGTGCGTGTGTGTGTGTGCGTGTGTGTGTGTGTGTGTGTGTGTGTGTGTGTGTGTGTGTGTGTGTGTGTGTGTGTGTGTGTGTGTGTGTGTGTGTGTGTGTGTGTGTGTGTGTGTGTGTGTGTGTGAAATTGGCCAAGTTTAAGTAACAAGCGCCACCTAGAGGCTTATCCTCATTAACATGCATGTGTATTGTATACATGGTACAATGTTTTATTCTCTCTGTTAAAGAAACTGTAGCTTTAATAACTAAATTTTGTAAGTGAGATTGTTATTGCATGTTAAATCCACAATCACCTTGAGATTAATAACTATTTAGTTTAAATGACTTGTAGGAAAACTGTGTGTATGCTCAATTTTACACTTTTAATTAATTAGCCTGTGACTAGAAGTCTTATGTACTTTGACATTGGTTGCCTATGGGTAGCGATATTAAATTGTACTGTCCCTGTCAAATAAATACATGAATTAAAAAAACAACAACAACAACAACAACAACAAATGTATCCTGCAGAATTTCACCTAAAAACAAAGTGTGAAGTAAGAGATAATTAAATGACTATAAACATTACCTGATATGTATCTCGCAACATTAAGCTGAGAATTGTTTGTATTCATCTTATTATATTTCATATCATATTGTTGACCTTGCAAATGCAAGTTTTTTTTAATTTTTATTTTTGACAATGCCCGTGGAAGTTGTTATTGTTTTTTTTCTTCATTGAATGCTTTTTTGATTTTTATTCACCCAGCTGTGATAAAATGACACTGTTTTGGACAATTGTTGATTGGTTTTTATGACTGTGCAGCTTTTTGGCCCACTGCAGTTGTTTTAAATGTGCTAAAATTGGAATTGAATCACAACTTTCAGGTTGTATTGCTATTGCATTGACCACAAAGAGTTGAGACTTTTATGCATGTTGATTGATGTTTAGCGCCCTCTGTCGGTTGAAGAAATCTAATGTTCAAATGGTTAGAAACAGCAAACCACAATAATACAAATATTTCGTTTTAATACGTATCTTTCACAATCATAAACGAGTATTATCTTTGTGAATTACTATGTAAATAATCAGAGAGCGAATAGACACCGAATAATACCTGCAAATAAAGAGGCCTTGAAATCTGGACTCTGCTGCCATCTAGCGGTAGAAAGTGTAACTAATTATGACTTCAACGTCTAATTGAACGCGCCTTTTGGCTTCAAAATTAACACGTTTGCAAACTTAGCTTAGTTTAACCTTCAGGGGACAAAAGTTGACTTTTTTGTCCTTTCAGTAATTAAAAAAAAAAGTTTTTTGGCCTTAATTATTGTTGTGTTCTTCCATTATTCATTATTTTTCCTATGAGAGTGTTTTCATGTGAAATGTAAAACATTCTCACTGCAGTTATTTAACTATACATTTTTTTTATCCCGTTGAATGCCTTTTGACCAAATGATTAGTATAACATGTGCATTAGTTTTTTTGTTTTTTTTACTAATTTAAAACTCTGCCATTTGATCAAAATGGTCAAAATGCAAAAATAACATTTCGTTTTAATTAATTAATTTTTTTTAATTTATGAGTGAAGTTTATTGAGAAATATGAAACAAAACAAGTACAACATATATAAATCTATATCATGCCCTTTTAGAACTTTTTTTTTACGGACTTTTATGTCTTGTTTAGCTTTGAACATAATTAAAATGGAATGTTTCTATACGGTTAGGACGTGCGGTGTAATACTTATTGGAATAACGCAGTTTGCACTCAATACAATTCTATGCACCTTAGAATTATTAACCACTCATAATACCTCCTAATTTCTTCCGCTTTACATGTTTAATTTGCTATATGATTTGATTTGTCTATATCAGGGGTGTCCGACTCGTTTTCATTGAGGGCCACATCGCAGTAATGGTTGCCCTCAGAGGGCCGCATTTAACAATGAGTAATATATGAATATATATATACATATACACATATGTATACATATACATTAACAATATATTTTTTTACTTAAGCTGCAAAAAAAATATTTTAATTTTACATTAAAAACTGGCAGCTCAGTCACCGGAATTTTACAGTAAAAGAATTTTTTTTTTACAGCATATAAAAAAATAAAATAAATGGAAAAACCATACCACTGTTTTTAGTGGTAAAATTCATGCAACAGAGCTGCCAGTTGTTGTTGTTTTTTTGTTTTGTTTTTTACCATAAAACGTTGTTGTTTCAATGTTTTTTTATGTTATTTTTTAATGTTTTAGTGTCTTACTGTATATCAGGGGTGTCAAATTCATTTTAGATGTGGGGGCCACATGGAGAAAAATCTACTCCCAAGTGGGCCGGACTGGTAACTTCACAGCACGATAACTTAAAAATAAAGACGTATTCAGATTGTTTTCTTTGTTTAAAAATAGAACAAGCACATTCTGAAATTGTACACATCATAATGTTGTTGGGGTTTTTTACACTTACATGTTGCGGTTAATAGTATTCTATCTTTATTTGTCGTTATTTATATTTTCTGAATAAATGATGTGAATTATAATGTTCATCAGTCAACTCATTGGTGTTCATTTTCAATCCATCAAGATAAAGAAATTGCATCAAAATCAAATTACAGTATGTCATTTATGTAATTTTGATTATTTTCCTCGACTGATGTAGTAACATCATGTGGTTTATTTTGTACATATGTAGCATCATCTATAAAGATACAAAGAATTGCTAATTCAACATCTAGTGGACACATTTAGAACAGCAGTTTCTTTCATTGAAACATTTCAGGTTCATTTTTATACTTAGCAAACTCATCCCGCAGGCAGGATAAAACCTGTTTGACACCCCTGGTCTATATTGACTTGTATTATCATTTTATCTCCCTTGCTGATTGCATGCAGAATTAGTGAAGTATAAGCCTGAATTTTGAATAATTCTCCTCAGGTGACGGTAATAAAAGTGATCAAACTAATAAAATGTAACATTTGTTGTACAATAGTTTCAGCAAGAATGATAACAATTCTAACATGTATATCAAAATTGTTGGGATTTTATTATGCAGACCTTGTTAAACTCCAGGATTTGTGATGTGTTAGATCAGGGGTGTCAAACTCATTTTAGCGAAGGAGCCGCATGGAGGAAAATCATGGCATTAAAAGTAAAAAATAAAGACAACTTCAGATTGTTTTCTTTGTCTTACTTTGGCCAAAAATAGAACAAACACATTCTGAAAATATTACAATACAAATATAGAAAAAAACACCGGCAGCGGTAAAGTTTAGATCCATGAAGGAAAGAAGAAAGTGAATGAATGTTTATAACTGAATACATTTACATATGCATAAAAATTTGTTTTCTGTCATGTCTGTGATCATGTTTTGTTTAAGTTATGTTCTGTTGGGGTTTTTGGACACTTAGTTCCTGCTTTTTCACTCCCTTGTATTGTCACCATAGCAAACATTAGTTTCACCTGTTTCACATTTTGAGTCACGCACCTGTTTTCACTAATCATGTCGGTATTATTTAAGCTTCCAGTGTCCAGGCAGTGTGTCTGGCGACATCACCTTCTACACACCCTTGTTATTCATGCTGATGATCCATGCTGCTCTTTTTCATGCTCTTTTCTCGTTCCAAGTAAGTTTTCTTTATTCATGCCATAGTTTGCAAGTTTTGTTTTATGTCTATAGTTATGCCTTTGTGCTAGTTTTGTTTTATTAGCCAAGTTTGTACTTCCGCCTTGTGCGCACTTTTTGTTTTCACCTTTTGATAGATTAATTAAAAGATGTCATTACCTTCACGTCGTGTCCGGTCCAGTCGCTTTGCACCACGGGAAAACAAACCACACCATAGTCCAAGTCTTGACATTTTCTTTTGTATTGTTTTTTTAATGATTTAAGTAACGATTATGACAACATTTTTCCAAAACACAATATAGAATGTGAGATATAACAGAATAATGCATTTGTCATTTGTTTTCAAAACGGTTACAAAAAAATGGGACCCCAAAAATGTACTGTGGGACCCCATTTTTATGACTTGATGGGGTCCCTGGGACCCCATTTTGGTCCGTGCAAAACAGCAGCAGGCGGTTGTGGCCTGTGGGCCGATTCTAATACTAATCAAATATCATCCCGGGGGCCATAGATAATTAATTCGCGGGCCGGATCTGGCCCGCGGGCCTTGACTTTGACACACCTGTGTTAAAATATTGTCCATTTTGCTTCTAGCAAAAAACAAACAGATGTTTAGTTTTAAAAAGTGGATATTGCTTTCAAATGAACATGCCCACGTGACTGCAATGACATAGTTATTAATTGGTCAAACGAACCCCTTTAACAAAAATGTCAGTTTTAGAGGGCGCTTGTATTCTGAAAAATGAATTCATTTAAAATCACACAGATAAAATGTTAAAAAATAAAAATAAAAAATAGAACTTGATGAAAACGCACAAGCATATTTTCAAATACAGTAAAAGAGTTAAATATCTGAGATCATGGAATGTTTTAGACATATAATATAATACAGTATATGCTACATGGCTTTATACCTTTCTAAATTGAATGTTTTTGATCCTAAAATGACTCAATTGTATTTGGTGACAGCCAAAATCATCCTATCAATCAACCAAAGTTTATTTATATAGCCCTTAATCACAAGTGTCTCAAAGGGCTGCACAAGCCATATTATCATTTTACCTCCCTTGCTGATTGCATGCAGAATTAGTGAAGATTAAGCATAAATGTTGACTAATTCTCCTCAGGTGACGGTAATAAAAGTGATCAAACTAATAAAATTTGTTTTAAAATCGTTTCAGCAAAAATTATAATTCTAACCTGTATATCAAAATTGGGATTTTTTTTAATTATGCACACATTGTTAAACTCCAGGATTTGTGATGCGTGGTGCATTATTCACATTTTGTAAATATACATATATTGTCGATGCTATATATATATATATATATATATATATATATATATATATATATATATATATATATATATATATAGGGTGCATGCTCTTAAAATATTGCCCATTTTGCTTTTAGCAAATAACAAACATATTTTTAGTTTTAAAAAGTGAATATTGCTTTCAAATGAGCAGGCCCATGTGACTGTAATGACACAGTTATTAATTGGTCAAATGAACCCCTTTAACAAAAATGTCAGTTTTAGAGGGCGCTTTTATTTTGAAAAATGAATTTATTTAAAATCACTCAGATAAAACGTTTTAAAAAAAATAGCAGAACTTGATGAAAACACACAGGCATATTTTCAAATACAGTAAAAGAGTTAAATATCTGAGATCATGGAATGTTTTAAACATATAATATTATATATGCTACATGGCTTTATACCTTTCTAAATGGAATGTTCTATCAGCTTGACCCGAAGATGACTCAACTGTATTTGATAGCCAAAATCAACCAATAAATCAATCAAAGTATATTTATATAGCCCTTCATCACAAGTGTCTCAAAGGGCTGCACAAGTCACAATCCTCGGCTCAGACCCCCAGCATAAAAAAAGTCAGTTTTAATGCAAATGTCACATATATCTCTCCAATCCTGAAGCGAAGTTGGCCTGTCTCATGTAGGAGTTGTTGTAATTGTTCATAGGCCCGGAGAGACCCAGCAGCTGCTCCGTGTGCTCCGCGCAGGAGCTCGGCCTCAAAGCCGGCAAAGAGAGCCTGTTGCCCGGGCAGTACACCTGCGAGCCCCCGGGGGAGAACCCTGTCTGAGCCATGCCGGAGAGGCCCGGAGGCGAGGCCGGGGAGGAGTACGCGTACCCGGGGGTCATGTTGGAGATGCCCCCGCTGTTTCTGCACAACATGTTGGCGGACTGGTTGTTGACCGTCTGGGTCTGGAAACACGCTGCCGGGTCCCCGCCGGTGACCGAGCAGCTCGACGTCATGGCGGACAAGTCGCCACCTCCGAGCCCCTGAGGGTTGAGCTCCCCGCCTTGCATGAGCGTCTGCGGGCTGATTATATTGTCGATGCTGAACATGCGCGGTTGGGCCTGGCAGACCCCCGCCGACGCCTGGTAGTGATGCAGCATGGCCGGGTGCGGGGACGAGGCCCCGTACCCGGCGTACAGCGTGTTCGGGTAGGCGGGCCTCCCCACGGGCGTGGGGGTGAAGGCGCTGGAGCTCTGCATGTACCCCGGGTAGGTGCTCACATCTGTCCGCTTGAACCTCTTACGTCTCCGGAGGAAACTCCCGTTGTCGAACATGTCCTCCGCGGCGGGGTCAAGCGTCCAGTAGTTGCCCTTCCCCGGTCTTCCAGGCTCCCGGGGGATCTTGACAAAACAGTCGTTGAGGGTCAAATTGTGGCGGATGGAGTTCTGCCACTTTTTGGAGTTCTCCCGGTAGAACGGAAAACGCTCCATAATGAATTTATAAATCCCCCCCAATGTGAGCTTCCTCTCCGGGGAGTTGGCGATGGCCATGGCGATAAGAGCGATGTAGCTGTACGGGGGCTTGCCCCTCTGCACCGGCCTCTTCCTCCGGCGGCTGCCGGTGGGCAGGTGCTCCTCCGTCTGGCCCTGCAGGATGACGCCGTCGTCGGCGGCGGTGTCCGGGCTGGTCCCCCGCGGCTCCGACTTGATGAGGACGCCGTCCTTGGAGCGGGCCTGGATCATGAGGGGAGGCAGCGGGGAGTCCAGGCTGACGTTGGGGGACAGGACCACCGGGCTGGCCTCGCCGGGAGACTCCTGCGTCTCGGCGGTCATGTTGCACATGCCAGGGTAGTAGGAATAATTTGCCAGATTCATAAATGGAGGAGAAGTAACATGAAATTATATATATTTAAAAAAAAATTTTTTTACAGAATCAGCCTCTTGTCTCGTCCTCCTGTTGGTCGGGTGTCATTCCAGGTGAGATGCAGGGGCGCTGACAGTTTTATAAAGGGCGGGGGTGGAGGGGGGGCGTCGATGACGCAACTCACTGATGACGATGCTGCAGCTGGAATAGTTTTTTTTTGTTCTTTTCCCCCCACAAACTCTTTCATTTCAGTATTACCAGTATGGTCCATAAGGAGAAAGAACGTGATTTGTTCACGTTTCATGCCTGAGTGAATACAACTGAGGATATAATACATCTGCCATTTTCACTATAGGGTTGGCAAAGTTAACACTTAACTCTTGTGATTAATTACAAAACATTATGGCAGTAGGGGTAGGATTTTTTTTGGTAACACTTTAGTATGGGGAACACATATTCACCATTAATTAGTTGCTAATTAACATGCAAATTAGTAACATATTGGCTCTTAATTTGCCATCATTATGTGCGTAATAATGCCTTATTCTGCATGGCCTTATTATACAACCAGTAGATAGATAGATAGTACTTTATTGATTTCTTCAGGAGAGTTTCCTCAGGAAAATTAAAATTCCAGCAGCAGTGTACAGAGTTGAGATCGAATTTAAAAAGTAAAAAGTAAATAATGGGGGTATAAATGGAAACAAAATAGAAAAATATTACAAAAAGAATGAGAATAAAAATATAACAGTAAAATAAGAATATAACAAGAGAAACTAGACAGTAGTGACCATGTTATGAAAAAGTATTGCACTGTTATTGTTTTGTAAGCCATTAACTGTTAGTGTTTCCTTAATTAACCTCAGAATTATTGCTTATTAGTAACCCTAACCGTAACCCTTATATGTTCCCCTAGTGTCCAAATAATTAAGTCTTTGTTACTGTAATAAGCAACTAATTAATGGTGAATATGTTCCCCATACTGAAGTGTTACCTTTTTTAAAAAATCTTTTTTTATTATTAAATCAACATAAAAAACACAATATACACTTAGTTAGTGCACCAACCCAAAAAACCCTCCCTCACCCATTTACTACACTCATTCACACTCTTTCACACAAAAGGGTTGTTTCCTTCTGTTAACATTAATAATTAATTATTATTAATATTCTGGTTCCTACAATATATATCAATACAGTCCGTGAAGTACACATGATTGTGCGTGCTGCTGGTCCACTAACAGTACTAACTTTTATCAGTTAATTTTACTCATTTTCATGAATTACTAGTTTCTATGTAACTGTTTTTATTTTATTTTAGTTTCTTTTTTGTTTAAGAAAAATTGACTGATTTATTTTATTTTATTTTATTAATTTTTTTTAAATAAAGCACATTATCTTCACCAGACCAGGTTGTCAATGAAATTAAATTGTTTAAAGGGTTCTTAAAACCAGGTCCAGTCCAGAGTCCGAGTCATACCAAAGACTATAAAAATGGGACCCATTACCTCCCTGCTTGGCACTCAGCATCAAGGGTTGGAATTGGGGGAGTTAAATCACCAAAAATGATTCCCAGGTGCGGCCACCGCTGCTGCTCACTGCTCCCCTCACCTCCCAGGGGGTGATCAAGGGTGATGGGTCAAATGCAGAGAATAATTTCGCCACACCTTGTGTGTGTGTGTGTGTGTGTGTGTGTGTGTGTGTGTGTGTGTGTGTGTGTGTGTGTGTGTGTGTGTGTGTGTGACTATCATTGGTACTTCAGGTCGAGCTCAGCAACACGCACCTTCATTTATGTATACTCTACATTAGGGAACACAACAACAGATTGCAAGTAATCTATAAACAAAATTACATTTTCAAAATAAGCATTTTTAGGGGTAGGGTTAAATAAGATTTGCTTCTTCCTACTCCCTTTTGAACATGTAAAGAGAAATGAGAATATGATGTACCATATTATGTATATATGTTCGAAATAAAGTTAAGTTAAAGTACCACTGATAGTCACACACACACACACTAGGTGAGGTGAAATTACCCTCCGCATTTGACCCATCCCCTTGTTCCACCCTCTGGGAGGTGAGGGGAGCAGTGAGCAGCAGCGGTGGCCACTCTCGGCGATCATTTTGGTGATATAACCCCCAATTCCAACCCTTGATGCTGAGTGCCATGTATCACAGGGGTCCCCCAAACTTTTTTACTCAGGGGCCGCTTTTGGGTTAAAGCAATTTGGCCGGGGTCCGGGCTGTATATATATATATATATATATATATATATATATATATATATATATATATATATATATATATATATATATATATATGTGTGTGTATATGTGTATATGTGTATATGTATGTATGTATGTATATGTGTATATGTATGTATGTATGTATATGTTAATGTGTGTGTGTATTTCTCTCACACTAATTGACTGAAAGAGCGCGCAATTGCCGCTGATGATGTTACGTTATCATTGGGAAAATGGATTTTTAGACAATATGATTTGCCTGAGCGGCTAGGATACACCAAGAGTAACAAGCGGTAGAAAATGGATTAGAAAGGACAGATTTTAAAAAATAATAATGAAAACACCAAAACAAATAAAACAAATTTTTTTTTTCTTTTTTTTTTAACTTGGGACTTCCCACGGGCCGGATTTTGGACGCTGGTGGGCTGTATCCGGCCCACGGGCCGTAGTTTGGGGACCCATGATGTATCAATATATGTATACATGTTCAAAATAAACTTAAACTAGAACCATAACTATTATAAAGCTTAAACGCAGATTAATGGGCAATTTGGCAAATGGTAGAACCGGCGGCCAGAAATTTGAGGGTTCTTGGTTCAATTCCTGCTTCCGCCATCCTAATAACTGCCGTTGTGTCCTTGGGCAAGACACTATGTTGCTTCCAGTGCCACCCACACTGGTGTAAACGTTTCTCAATGTAAAGCAGTTTGAGTCGCTAGAGTAAAAGCACTATATAAATAGAATTCACTTAACAATTTAATTTTAAAGCACATGTTCTTTACCTGATGTGGGATCTGAGCCAAGTTGTCTTTGTGGCTTGTGCAGCCCTTTGAGACACTTGTGATTAAGGGCTATATAAATGCACTTTGATTGATTGACTGATTGATTGATTGATCTTAATCATGGATGCAGGGCCTGCCCCAGTATTTCCATGGCCTTAAACAAGAGTTTGTTTGTGACCCCATTTTGGTCTACTTATTTATCAATTGAGTCCTGTCTTTAAAAACTGACATTTCTGTTTTCAAACTTTAATCAAGGTTCGTTGAACGTACCACAGTTATGTGAGGGGAAAAAAATATTCAAATCTTTAAGAAAGCGCAGGCCATGATCATGTGGACCCACTTTTGCCCAGGGTTGTGTTTAGGGTTGTGGCCCTAAACAACCACAGAGTGTTTATGCCACAGGCCCGCCCTATGTGTGGATGGTTACCTAAAAGGCAGAGCAGGTTTTATACGGTCAGTGCAATGATGTGTGAGGAGACTCCAACTTGTGTGTTCGCTGGCAAATTTTACTTTGAAATACACATCAACTACATTTCACATAAAATTGTGAGCAAGTTTTGAACCAAAAAAAATTACATGTATTGATATAAAACATAAAAAAATGTGATTGTTTTATTGTTGTTGTTATATATATATATAACATAAAAAAATTTGATTGTTTTATTGTTGTTGTTGTTTTATATATATATATATATATATATATATATATATATATATATATATATATATATATATATATATATATATATAACAACAACAATAAAACAATCAACATTTTTATGTTTTATATCAACAACAACAATAAAACAATGTGTTCATATAAAACATAATTTTTTTTATTGTTTTATTGTTGTTATATATATATATATATATATATATATATATATATATATATATATATATATATATATATATATATATATATATATATATATATATATATATATAAACAACAACAATAAAACAATCACATTTTTTTATGTTTTATATCAACACATGTAATTTTTTTTGGTTCAAAACTTGCTCACAATTTTATGTGAAATGTAATGTTATGTGAAAACACAGAGGCTATTTAATCCCTACAAGCCTGTTTCGCAGGTTTCCCTGCTCTTCAGGGTTTTTTATAAAATCCTGCGAAAACAGGCTTGTAGGGATTAAATAGCCTCTGTGTTTTTTCCTGACCTAACGTATATTCCACTCTACCCCCGTATTGAGCACTGTATGATAGATAAACCACAGAAACCTCAACTATATATATATATATATATATATATATATATATATATATATATATATATATATATATATATATATATGCTAGGTCAGGAAAAAACACAGAGGCTATTTCATCCCTACAAGCCTGTTTTTGAGGTTTCCCTGCTCTTCAGGGGATTTTATAAGATTCTGCGAAAACAGGCTTGTAGGGATGAAATAGCCTCTGTGTTTTTTCCTGACCAAACGTATATTCCGCTCTACCCCGGTATTGAGCACTGTATAATGGATAAACCACAGAAACCTCAACTATATATATATATATATATATATATATATATATATATATATATATATATATATATATATATATATATATATATATAGATATATAGATAGAAGGGGCCACTTTGATATTTTTCCATTGATCCAATGTTCTAAGAAGTGATAAATTTAAAGAAAATGTTTCACGTTCATTGATTTTTTGTTATTATATGTGGTGCATTTTTAAGAGTTTAAGTTTTGTTGTTGTTTTTAGAACTGTTATTTTTGTTGACATATTTTTTGGGGCTGCAAATAGCCCCTGGGCCGCAATTTGGACATCCGCGCTGAAAGGAATGTTGTGATTAATATATCTATAGTGTACTCTTATTTGCCATATTGTTAATATGGGAAAAGGTTCAGTTAATTTTACAAGTAAAAATATTTCATATAGCCAACAAAAGTGAAAGTGAATGTATTTATTGAATGTGTTGAAAAACAAATGTGCTAATTTTACATTTTTACAAACAGTCTCAAACTTGTCATACACCCTTCCTCAAAACATGCAAATTCAAAGTAATAATAATAGTGATAATAATAATCTAGAATAAATCATGCTTGAAAGTAACAAGATCTTTAAAAAATAATAATTGCATGGAAAAGAACATGAACATATCCAAAGTTGTTGTGCACTTAAAACAAATTAAAATGTATTTTGACTCAAAATGTGTCAAACATATGAATAATTATACCTATAGGCCATAGGTTATATGTATACTGCGATCCTCTTCAATAAGTTGTATAGCCAAATTGTTATTTATAATTGTCTACTTTTTGTCTACAATATATGATTTATTACTCAATAGGTAACAGATGGCCTTAGAAAAACTATTTTTAGCACAATAATATATATGTTTTAATTTATCTGAACAATGTTTGCATTGATGTGTTCTCTCTGTGCAATGTCTTCGCGCACAATAACAAATAGGGTTCATCATGTGGTGTAGAAATTATTACAATAATATTGAAGTATTTCAGCACTTAGAAAAGTGCTGCAGAGTCCTTCTCCCAACATGGCAGCTGTATACTCAGAGCAGAAACAACACTCAGCAGAGAGCAGCTCTGTGCTATAATGCAAACCCCAAAAGGAACAATCCGCCAATTGAAAACTAATAACAAGCCACTGAAAACAAGCAATTGAGCTATCAAAGCTTTTGGGCAAGAAAAGTAAATATCCCTTGATTTCATTTTTGGAAAGTGACAATCTAACAGCATGGTGGTGCAGACAAGAGGTGTTGTCTTATGGATTGTGAAGTGAAAACACACTTGTACACACAACTGATAGCAATAACAACCTTTAAAGGCTGCAAAGCAACAGTGCAAAAGTGCTTCTAATTGATTGTTTAAGCCGGGGGTCAGCAACCTGCGGCTCTCTAGTGCCGCCCTAGTGGTTCCCTGGAGCATTTTTTAAAAAAGGATTGAAAATGGAAAAAGATGGGGGGGGGAAATAATTGTTTTGTTTTAGTATGTTTTTTGCTTGATGACAAACCTGACACAAACTTTCCCAATTTTTAGAAAGCCCACTGTTGAATATGTTTGTGTGTACGGCTTCACTGATGAGAGTATTTGGTGAACTCACGATAGTGTGGACTATGATGCAACAGAACTTTGTTGTAAAAATCTCCTTCCACGTCTGTCCCTGACATCTGCATTTCAGGCTTGCCGCTCCGGAACCACTCTGTGTAAACGCTCACCACCCACACTGCTTGGGGCCTCGTCTGAGCTGCAGTGACTTAGATTACCATAGTAACTAATTAGATTACAATAGTAACTAATTAGATTACCATAGTAACTAGTAGAGATGTCCGATAATGGCTTTTTTTTGCCGATATCCGATATTCCGATATTGTCCAACTCTTAATTACCGATTCCGATATCAACCGATACCGATATATACAGTCGTGGAATTAACACATTATTATGCCTAATTTTGTTGTGATGCCCCGCTGGATGCATTAAACAATGTAACAAGGTTTTCTAAAATAAATCAACTCAAGTTATGGAAAAAAAATGCCAACATGGCACTGCCATATTTATTATTGAAGTCACAAAGTGCATTATTTTTTTTTGACATGCCTCAAAACAGCAGCTTGGAATTTGGGACATGCTCTCTTGAGAGAGCATGAGGAGGTTGGGTTGGGGGGGGGGGGGGGGGGGGGTTGAGGTGGGGGGGGGGGGGGGGGTTAGGGGGTTAGGGGGTAGAGGGGGGTGTATATTGTAGCGTCCCGGAAGAGTTAGTGCTTCAAGGGGTTCTGGGTATTTGTTCTGTTGTGTTTACTCATTGGCCTAGTGCAGTGGTTCTCAAATGGGGGTACGCGTACCCCTGGGGGTACTTGAAGGTATGCCAAGGGGTACTTGAGATTTTTTTTAAATATTCTAAAAATAGCAACAATTCAAAAATCCTTTATAAATATATTTATTGAATAATACTTCAACAAAATATGAATGTAAATTCATAAACTCAGTGAAGCACAAGCTCAGGTTTCTCACTAAAATGTCTGTCAAAAAGAACTGTGAAAAGAAATACAACAATGCAATATTCAGTGTTAACAGCTAGATTTTTTGTGGACATGTTCCATAAATATTGATGTTAAAGATTTCTTTTTTTGTGAAGAAATGTTTAGAATTAGGTTCATGAATCCAGATGGATCTCTATTACAATCCCCAAAGAGGGCACCTTAAGTTGATGATTACTTCTATGTGTAGAAATCTTTATTTATAATTGAATCACTTGTTTATTTTTCAACAAGTTTTTAGTTATTTTTATATCTTTTTTCCAAATAGTTCAAGAAAGACCACTACAAATAAGCAATATTTTGCACTGTTATACAATTTAATAAATCAGAAACTGATGACATAGTGCTGTATTTTACTTCTTTATCTCTCTTTTTTCAACCAAAAATGCTTTGCTCTGATTAGGGGGTACTTGAATTAAAAAAATGTTCACATAGGGTACATCACTGAAAAAAGGTTGAGAACCACTGGCCTAGTGGTTAGAGTGTCCGCCCTGAGATTGGTAGGTTGTGAGTTCAAACCCCGGCCGAGTCATACCAAAGACTATAAAAATGGGACCCTTTACCTCCCTGCTTGGCACTCAGCATCAAGGGTTGGAATTGGGGGTTAAATCACCAAAAATGATTCCCGGGCGCGGCACCGCTGCTCCCCACTGCCCCCCTAACCTCCCAGGGGGTGAACAAGGGGATGGGTCAAATGCAGAGGACAAATTTCGCCACACCTCATGTGTGTGTGTGACAATCATTGGTACTTTATGTTGTGTTACGGTGCGGATGTTCTCCCGAAATGTGTTTGTCATTCTTGTTTGGTGTGGGTTCACAGTGTGGCGCATATTTGTAACAGTGTTATAGTTGTTTATACGGCCACCCTCAGTGTGACCTGTATGGCTATTGACCAAGTATGTGATGCATTCACTTGTGTGTGTGTGTGTGTGTGTGTGAAAAGCCGTAGATATTATGTGACAGGGCCGGCACGCAAAGGAAGTGCCTTTTGAGGTTTATTGGCGCTCTGTACTTCTCTTTACGTCCGTGTACACAGCGGCGTTTTTAAAAGTCATACATTTCCGATAATACATTTTAAAGCATTTATCGGCCGATGATATCGGCAGTCCGGTATTGTCGGACATCCCTAGTAACTAGTATATCATGCAAAAGTGCAGATTCCAACCATTGAAATACTTTGTATAGTACTTACTCATAATGGCAACTACAGTTTCGATCTTCCATCCATCCATTTCCTACCGCTTGTCCCTTTCTTAAAGATCGAAAAAAACTATTTGGGAATGGCCGGCGGGCCAGATTGAAAAGCTTAACGGCCTTAATTTGCCTAGGTCTGTCATACGAGCAAACAAAGCCTTCCACACAGGAACGTTAGAATAATAGATGTTTGATGGACAGGGACAATTGCTTTCAATACAACAGGACTGGAGACAAGAATCGTCATTGTGGAATTCCCTAACACACAAGCACAATCCATCTCTGTTGAAGGGTTGTTTGCAACATTTACGCGACTGCCAAGATGGCACTAACTTTTTATATGCACTTGTTTTTTGTATGATAAAGATTTGGGAGTTCAGCTACTAACATTAGCTATCCTTGAATACATATTCTATCATAACAACGTGACTGCACATTGTTAGTTGCTTCTGGGACTGTTTTGTGTACGTAAAACAGAGGCGAGTGACGAGTCTGACTGCCAGACAAACTCCTTGGGCCGCCAGAAATTTGTATTCGATATGATTGGTCATTCTGAAAAATGTAATTAAAAAAAAAATCTGCTGGTGTTCAGGTTTAAAAAAATTAATTTTTGAGTAAGTTGCAAACTTTAAGACTCTGTTCTATTCCTAAAGGTGGGTCAAATTGCTTGGGTGACTTTATCCCCTTATGGCCCAACTTTGCAACTTAAGCTAGACTTCTTCTTTTGTTTATTTTCTTGGGTTTTGTACGTTTGACAAGATTTTTCTTTAAATATGTTGAAGGTGAAATTTTTGTTCTAATTTTAGGGGCACTATAAGCATTGTCATGACTATTGCAGC
Organism: Nerophis lumbriciformis; assembly: GCF_033978685.3. Lineage (NCBI taxonomy): Eukaryota > Metazoa > Chordata > Actinopteri > Syngnathiformes > Syngnathidae > Nerophis > Nerophis lumbriciformis. Next base: position 24,189,745 of record NC_084565.2, read on the forward strand.
GCAACATTTAATTTTACTCATTGGCCTAAAACAGGGGTTGGCAACCCAAAATGTTGAAAGAGCCATATTGGACCAAAAATACCCCCAAAAAATCTGTCTGGAGCCGCAAAAAAATTAAAAGCCTTCTATAAGTCTTTTAATGAAGGCAACACATGATATAAGTGTATATATTCGCTATATTAGCCTACTATCAAAGGCTGACACAAATCTTCGTTGACAGAAATGTTGTATTTTCATTTTTATTCTACACATTTTTACAACATTGGAAATCTCTTCTCACAGGATGAGATAACTTCTGGAAATTACTGTCTCAGAATGACTAAAAAGTATAGATGTACGTGTCCAAGTTTAAGGAAACGGCAGGCTGTCTTCTTCTAATGGATTTATTACAATATTTGCAAGCTTGGTAATGTTTGCTGTGGTCTGGAACAACATGGCACACAAACAACTATGAGAAATGCAGCCAATATTACATACAGGTAATGTGTCAGGAGACATGCAAAAATAAATTAAATACACAGAGGACATAAGTAAAGGAAATTAAATGAGCTCAAATATACCTGCAAACAAGGCGTAATGATGCAATATGTACATACAGCTAGCCTAAATAGCATGTTAGCCAAGAATTGACCAAAATATGCCTGATAAGCACTCCAGAAAATCAATAAAATCAACAAAACTCACCTTTGTGCATTCACGCACAGCATAAAACGCTTGGTGGACAAAATGAGACAAAGAAGGAGTGGCATAGGACACGTCTTTCTGTGGCAGCATGGGAGAAAGTTGTACATGTAAACAAACTACGACGAGTTAAAGGATCACTGAAATTGGTGGGACAAAACGGGGCTTGCCAAATACTCATCAGTGAAGTACGTTTAACATAAAAAGTGGGATCTCTAACAACTAGGAAGGTTTGTGTCATGTTTGTTCTCCTACAGAAAATATATTTTTGTCTTCACCTGTTTCCATTTTCACACATCTCTTGAAGAGGTCCAGGCAGCCACTAGGGCGGCGCTAAAGCTATTGCTATTGACACGTTACTGACTAGCATTAGCGATTTTAAACTTTTTGATTTCAACACCTTCAAACTACAACTAAGATGCATGTTGCCGTCAAACAGCTGTTGTGTAATTAGTACATTACTTACAGTATTAACACTTTGTGGGGCGCAACGACTGAAATGACAAACACACCATAAACTATACACTACTGCCATTTAACGTCTTAGACTTGCAACTGCAATTGCAATTGCAACGTAGTGGTATAATAGCAAATGATGCTCAAAAATGTGATGATGAAACAAGATTATTATTATCGGCTCATTTTTGAATGTTGCAATAAAAAATGGGATTTTATTTTTTTTAAATAATATTTATTTATGCTCACAAAAGTACCGTAAACTGGTACCATTGAGTACCGGTATTGATTCAAATGTGAACGGTACCCATCCCTAGTCCCGATATAACTTTTTGTTTTACTTTCGCTACAATATCAATACTAGCGCATGGAGTATTGGTCGATAGTGATATTAATCCAATAAGATATTACCACGAGTCATAGAACATACTTTTATTTCTTTGTAGTGTGGAATGTTAGAGAAGGTTTGATTAAGTATAATTACTCAGAGAACAAGCGGTCACAATAAATGTATTTGATGACGCAGTAAGTTGAATGATGCGGACACGTTTGTCACTGGATACTTTCTAATACTCGTCTGCCTTGATGACTTTGTATGTGTAAGTAACATGCAACTATAATTATTTGATAATATTTATATTGACAAATGTGCTGTTTTGCGCCGCAATATTGTTCAATGATTATTCCGTATTCCGGTATAGCTCGGTTGGTAGAGTGGCCGTGCCAGCAACTTGAGGGTTGCGGGTTCGATCCCCCCTTCCGCCATCCTAGTCACTGCCGTTGTGTCCTTGGGCATGACACTTTACCCACCTGCTCCCAGTGCCACCCACACTGGTTTAAATGTAACTTAGATATTGGGTTTCACTATGTAAAAGCGCTTTGAGTCACTAGAGAAAAGCGCTATATAAATATAATTCACTTCACTAAAGAGCCACATGCGGCTCCAGAGCCGCGGGTTGCTTACCCTTGGCCTAGAACCTTAATTGTTTTGCACTTTTTGGCACATTTTGGGTCAAAATCCATCCCAAATTTGTGCAATAATCATGTAACAGTGTACAACAGAAATGATTGACATCTCGCAAAACCCAAAGCCTTGTGCCACATACTGCCTGCCTGGTCTGGTTAAATAAAGGTGGTGTATGGTTGCATAAAATTGTTGATATTTTCTGGCACATGGTGCAAATTTTGTTTCTGTTTTTTTTTTTACCCAAACACCAGTGCAATACTACAACCTCAATTAGTCTGCACACGCTTGTTGGTGCATGGTTCTACTCTGCATGAGAACATGATGGATCTGAGCACAGACACAGAGAAACCTATAGAGGTGCAGAGAGGTATAGGGAGGCTCTGAAGAGGGTGGTATGGGAGGGGATTAGCGGGAGGCTTCGGGCCCCGAGGCAGAGGGCCCGTTTCCTGGCCTGAGCCCCTGTTTGTCCTGGCTGACCTGGCAGCTCTGGGGGCAGATCCTGCGTGGACACAGTCCCGCTCCCACGCCTGTCTGAAGCTGTTAGCCACTGGCTGTGAGTGGCTAGCTGGGCTTAGTGTTGTCTGACTGAGCAGTGGTAGAGTCGGGACGGTGGCGGGGGGGTATCCAGTCATCTCTGGGGGTGTGGGGTGGGGGTACTTTGTGTTGGCAGACGGAGGATGACGGGGAAGCATCTATAGTGCAGCGGTGGCGATGATTAAGTGGCTTTGAATTCCGATTCAGTGTAGCGGGGGCGTCAAACTCATTTTCCTCGCGGGCCAAATCGAAGTTGTGACTGCGAACCATATAAATGTATATGTATATACATATATATGTCAAACGATTAAAATAGTTATTCGTGATTAATCACATTTTCTTAACTCAAAATTAATCACGATTAATCGGAGCTAGTTATAATTTTTCATCAAGAATACGTGTACCATAGACCAGTGGTCCCCAACCACCGTACAAGAAATAATAAAAAAAAATAATAATAATAAATAAATAAATAAATAAAAAAAATAAAAAATAAAAAAATAAAAATAAATATATATATATATATATATATATATATATATATATATATATATATATATATATTTTTTTTTTTTTATTTTTATTTTTTTTATTTTATTAAATCAACATAAAAAACACAATATATACATTATATATCAATATAGATCAATACAGTCTGCAGGGATACAGTCCGTAAGCACACATGATTGTATTTCTCTATGAAAAAAAAAAAAAAAAAAAAAAAAAAAAAAAAAAAAAAAAAAAATCCCCCCCCCCTAATGGTAATGAGTATTCTTACTCATTGCCATTAGAAGTTCATTCACAATTTGCTCATTTATGAAAGTAAAAATGATAAGAATCAATTGTTAAAAATGTTTTATTTTGAGCTGAGCCGGAAGGCAAAGCTCTCAATTTACCATCCTCACCTATGGTCATGAGCTTTGGGTTATGACCGAAAGGACAAGATCACGGGTACAAGCGGCCGAAATGAGTTTCCTCCGCCGGGTGGCAGAGCTCTCCCTTAGAGATAGGGTGAGAAGCTCTGTCATCCGTGGGACAAACTTTCAAGCGTTGACCGGTCCGCAGCTACAAAAAGGCCGTAGACCATTGTTTTTCAACCTTTTTAGCGCCAAAGCACATTTTTTGCGTTGAAAAAATCCAGGGGCACACCACCACCAGAAATCATTTTAAAAAAAAAACTCAGTTGACAGTAAAAAGTCGTTGTCGCAATTGTTGGATATGACTTTAAACCATAACCAAGCATGCATCACTATAGCTCTTGTCTCAAAGTAGGTGTACTGTCACCATCTGTCACATCGCACCCTGACTTATTTGGACTTTTTTGCTTTTTTCCTGTGTGTAGTGTTTTAGTTCTTGTCTTATGCTCCTATTTTGGTGGATTTTTCTCTTGTTTTGGTATTTTCCTGTAGCAGTTTCATGTCTTCCTCTGAGCGATATTTCCCGCATCTACTTTGTTTTAGCACTCGAGAATATTTCAGTTGTTTTCATTGTTCTTTGTGGGGACATTGTTAATTGTCATGTCATGTTCGGATGCACATAGTGGACGTCGTCTTTGCTCCACAGTAAGTCTTTGCTGTCGTCCAGCATTATGTTTTTGTTTACTTTGTAGCCAGCTCAGTTTTAGTTTCGTTTTTACATAGCCTTCCCTAACCTTCAATGCCTTTTCTTAGGGGCACTCACCTTTTGTTTATTTTTGGTTTAAGCATTAGACACCTGCACACTGCCTCTCGCTGTTTCCGACGTCTACAAAGCAATTAGCTACCTGCTGCCACCTACTGATATGAAAGAGTATTACAGGGTTACTCTGCCGAGCTCTAAACAGCACCGACACTCAACAACACATAATTTGCAGGCTATAATTACTGGTTTGCAAAAAATATTTTTAGCGCAAATAGGTGAAATTAGCTCATCTCCCACGGCACACCAGACTGTATCTCACGGTGCACCGCAGCACAGTGGTTGAAAAACACTGCTATAGACTGATAACTTTCTGTCTACTTTCTGTTTGCTTTAATGACATGTTTATTAAATATTTTTATTTTTTATTTTTTTAAATGCCCAACATAAAATGGACATATACACGCTTTTAATGACAAAAAAAACATGACCTGCAGTGCGTTGGTGTATCCCCGACAGAAAGTCCATTCCTGCTGTAGGAGCACTTGCATTCAGAGGAGAGGAGCAACACTTCTCTGTTTAGATAGCAGGTTCACGTATTAATAATACAAAACATGGATTGTGACAATCATGGTTCGATTGTCAAAGATGTTTGGTAATGTAATGGATGGATGGATGGTCTCAGCCCCATTAGGCTAATGTTTATTTACTTGAATCAGTGCAGACTCAGTGGAGGAGTTCAAGTACCTCGGAGTCTTGTTCACGAGTGAGGGAAGAGTGGATCGTGAGATCGACAGGCGGATCGGTGCGGCGTCTTCAGTAATGCGGACGCTGTATCGATCCGTTGTGGCGAAGAAGGAGCTGAGCCGGAAGGCAAAGCTCTCAATTTACCATCCTCACCTATGGTCATGAGCTTTGGGTTATGACCGAAAGGACAAGATCACGGGTACAAGCGGCCAAAATGAGTTTCCTCCGCCGGGTGGCGGGGCTCTCCCTTAGAGATAGGGTGAGAAGCTCTGCCATCCGGGGGGAGCTCAAAGTAAAGCCGCTGCTCCTCCACATCGAGAGGAGCCAGATGAGGTGGTTCGGGCATCTGGTCAGGATGCCACCCGATCGCCTCCCTATGGAGGTGTTTAGGGCACGTCCGACCGGTAGGAGGCCACGGGGAAGACCCAGGACACGTTGGGAAGACTATGTCTCCTGGCTGGCCTGGGAACGCTTCGGGATCCCCCGGGAAGAGCTGGACGAAGTGGCTGGGGAGAGGGAAGTCTGGGCTTCCCTGCTTAGGCTGCTGCCCCCGCGACCCGACCTTGGATAAGCGGAAGAAGATGGATGGATGGACAGTGCAGACTTAGGCTTATTTTGAAAGGTTTAAAGGCAAATATAAAAGCGATTGTGAAAAAATAATTAAAATGGAATGGAGTGGATTTTTACACTCTTAAATATATATATATATTTTTTTTAATTTAAACCATTAATCATCACCGAGAGGTTACTGCTACCTCACTTCACTTGACACGGTAAAGGGGACCTACTATGCAAAACCCACTTTTCTTTCTTTCGACTGGTGACGTTTTTGTGTACCGTACAATCTGCACCATATGGCGCACCGGATTATACGGCGCACCGGATTAGATAGGGCGCATTAAAGGGGTCATACTATTATTATTTTTTTCTAAATGTAAAACACTTCCTTGTGGTCTACATAACATGTAATGGTGGTTCTTTGGTCAAAATGTTGCATAGATGATGTTTTACAGATCATCTTCAAGCCGCTTTCTGACAGTCGCTTCTGGATGCGCCGTTTTGTGGGCGGTCTTATTTACGTGGCTCACCTCCGGCAGCGTCTTTTCTCCGTCATCTTTGTTGTAGCGGTGTAGCGTGCAAGGACGGGGGTGGAAGAAGTGTCAAAAGATGGAGCTAACTGTTTTAAATGACATTCAGACTTTACTTAAATCAATAACGGAGCAGCATCACCTCATCCGGAAACAACAACACCGGAAATGTGTCCCATAGAAAACTGTCCAACCGGAACGCTCTAATAACTAAAGTTCATTGGGCGAATAATGTAAACTCACTACACCGGTATGTTTTAGTGTTTTCATGGTGAGTTTACTGACAGATATAAGTAAGAACTTTACACTACTTTATATTAGAAATGGCAACAGCCGAGGATGAATGTCCCATAACAAGAAGATAGAGAAAAAGAAGAAGCTTATCGACTACGGCGTCGGCACGGACTACAAAGGCGGACGCGCGCAATTTTTCAGGATTTATGCAGATCCCAAATACAGATCAGCAGGTACCAGAAGGTAAGAAAAGTTGCTTTTGCATAATATTGCGAAACAAAACGCCAGATAATATGTCTTACCTTATACACACACCATAATAATACTCATGTGTTGACACGCATCAAGAGGTGGGGCTTCATAGCTTACCAAAGTCGTACTAAAACATTTTGATAGATTTTTGATCGCCGTGTGTAATGTTCTATATTTTCAATGGAACATATAATATGGTGGTGTTGTTTACTTGAGTCATATTGCCATCATCGTGCAGTCTACACATATCTCTTATGTTTGACTGCCATCTACTGGTCACACTTATCATTACACCATATACCAAATAAAAGTGCTTCGAGGTCGGTAAGCAAAACCAGAATTATTCCGCAACGGGTTAAAAGGCGCACTGTCGAGTTTTGAGGGAAAAAATAGTTTTAAGTGCGCCTTATAGTCCGTAAAAATACGGTATTTGGGATCTGTCTAATTCCCAAAAATGTCTAATTAAACCAGATGTTTATAAAACAATCTTACCTTCCTTCATACGTCCCCCAAACAAGCCGTTTGGAATTTTCCCCATTTGTGGGGCGTTTTTCCATTTGGTGACGTCAGCGGATATCTCCATTAATGGTCAAATTTTACCCGAAGTGCTTTGCGCAAGTCCAACATTGAAGTCTGATGTCGCAGTCGATAAGTTCCTTCTTTTTCCCTACCCTCTAGTTTTGGGGCAGACTTGCTCGTACATGCACATGCATCCTCCGCTGTTGCTTTTACAAATACATAGTAACGTATAGTTCGAATTTACTTCTGTCGGTATGGAAGCGCTAAAACTACAACAAGGCTGACGGTGAGAAGACACATTCGGAATGTGAGCACCAGTAAGACCGCCCACAAAACGGCGCACCCTGAAGAGACTTGAAGATGATCTGTAAAACATAATCTGTGCAACATGATCAAAGAACCACCATTACATGTTATGTATAAGTGTTTTAAATGTAGAAAAAAAACCTAATATGTCCCCTTTAAGGAAGTTCATTCGGTCACTTTATTGAGCAAAACTGTTAATTGTCGGCTGTAACCACACCAAAGAAACATTGGCAAAAAAACTACTATCCAGTAAAAGTGGTAATTTTTCTGCCATACAAAACATACTGAAACCAATTCTGTGTCATCTGTCATATTAACAGCAGCCGCTCTCTCTCACTTGCGCCAACAGAATCACTCATTACCTCGGATGTCCACTGCATGCGTAACGTCAAAGGAATAGCTTATGTAAAAAGATCTATTGTTAATATATATATATATATATATATATATATATATATATATATATATATATATATGTATATATATATATATATATATATATATATATATATATATATGTGTGTACTGTATATGTATTTTAGGCTTCATAATGTGCCACACATTTTGAATTGGAGACAGATCTGGACTACAGGCAGGCCAGTCTAGTACCCGCAGTCTTTTACTATGAAGCCACGCTGTTGTTACACGTGGCTTGGCATTGTCTTGCCGAAATAAGCAGGGGCGTCCATGATAACGTTGCTTGGATGGCAACATACGTTGCTCCAAAACCTGTATGTACCTTTCAGCATTAATGGTGCCTTCACAGATGTGTAAGTTACCCATGTCTTGGGCACTAATACACACAGATGCTGGCTTTTGAACTTTGCCTCTAGAACAATCCGGATGGTATATTACTCATTGTTAAAAGCAGCCCTCTGAGGGCAACCATAACTGCGATGTGGCCCTCAATGAAAACAAGTTTGACACCCCTGCTCCAAAACAACTTCAAAACCCCCCAGCAACGTTTTATATACACACTGCACGTCTATATATAACATAGTAACAAACACGTTCATAACAATATGTAATATGTACAATATTTACCATTTTTTTGATCGTTTTAATCATTTCCGTGACTGACTTTTTTCCACCCAATGAAGATGACAGTGACGTGCGGTGATGTTGATGGCTGGTGAGGCACTGACTTCATCACAGTCAGATTTACAAACATATGAACCCTAAAGAGTATCTTATTCACCATTTGATTGGCAGCAGTTAACGGGTTATGTTTAAAAGCCCATACCAGCATTCTTCCCTGCTTGGCACTCAGCATCAAGGCTTGGAATTGGGGGTTAAATCACCAAAAATTATTCCCAGGCACGGCGCCGCTGCTGCCCACTGCTCCCCTCACCTCCCAGGGGGTGATCAAGGGGATGGGTCAAATGCAGAGGACAAATTTCACCACACCTAGTGTGTGTGTGACAATCATTGGTATTTTAACTAAACTTTAACTTTACACATACAAACTGTAGCACACAAAAAAGCACATTTAATTAAAAAAACGTTATTATGGTCTTACCTTTACTTATAAGTGCGGGAACAGTGGTGTTCGTGTTGGAGGAGTTGTGAATGAATGAAATATGAAATCCGTACTGCAGTCTGCAGGTGTACCTAATGTTGTGTCCCTGCAGTCGTTCACGGCTCCTCCGGCGCGAGCATTGCTGTTTTTGCACTTTTTGGCTTCTTGTTAAGTGACTTTTTTGGGGTGGAATCGGTCTTGCACATGGAAGGTTTGGGTGTGGGCTTTGGTTGGTGTGGCGCTCCCGTCGGGGGGTGCATTCTGCGGCGAGGGTGCATTAACCGGCACCAGGAGGCGGGATTACTGCGAGCCTCACACAGTGCGTCTTCGCAGAAGTTTTATGATTGCTCAGCACAAGAAATACGTTACACACATACAGTTGTTGACAAAATACACTGTACATTATATACCTCAGCTAACTAAACTATGGAAATGTATAATATAATTCATATAGCAATACGGTCTCACTGCACAGCAGGCCAGCAGTTAGCCGAGTCCGCAATCCATGTTGAGGCACAACTGAGTGACGTGCCTCAACTGGCTGCTGATCACCGCACCGTCTCTTCTCAGTATTTGAACGGCAAATGTAAAAATTCAGCAATTTTGAATAAAAAATAATCTAAAACTGGTGAAGTTAAATGGAAAATAACTTTATAGTGTAATCACTGAATACATAACAATTTAATTAATTTTTTTTCTTTTTACATTTTTTTTCTTTCCATGATGGCAGGTGACCGCACGTCACTGGAAGATGAATATATGGAACATGAACCGCTGGAAAAGTGAGACGTTGGAGCAGACAGAAGCCAATAGAGTGAGGTCGGCGTGACTCGAAGCTAAAAATGTGGAAATTGGAGACATGCTATTTCTACATAAATGGAGTGCTTAGCCCCAAATAAACCAGAAAAACGTCTCCGGCCAGCTGGATCAAACAGTCCATCGAGTGGGTCACACTTTATATTGATCACGATACACACAGCACGTCATGCGTGTATCATGCATACACTGTCTGGCTCGCTGTGTACAAACAAAACATGAAAAGTGGGCTAAAACTTTTTTATTCATGTTTTTCAGTCAGTACAGATTGGTGTCCTACCGCAGTGTTGTGCATTACAAACTCAAACGCCTTTCGTGTTGTCGTAAATGCTAGCTTATCTCTTGCCGTAGTTAGCTTTTACGGCTAATACCGAAGCACACCGATTTGTTACTACGCGACAAAGAGAGTTACTCACTGTTCGCTCTTACAATAACAATGTCGTTACAGTTTGGTTATTATACAGGTTATGGAATGTAAATGAAGTATCGATGACGGTTTTATTATGCATTTTTAAAGTGATTTAAAGGTAGAATTGATTGCTCCCATTGGCTGCATTGCTAGCTACCTAGAACAAGCCGATTTTAACATGTTAGAATGCAAAATAAACCCATTTTGTCTTATTGTCTCTGATAATGATTGTGAAAGACAGACAAAATTCCATAAGAAGTGCAATTCACCTTTAAGCATTTATTCATGTTCCATTACATTTATCCTCACATGTTAAACAACCCCGCATAATGATGCAACCCCCACGTGACAACTAATTCAGTGTCGTACTGACAACTACCTTTTTTTTGCCTTTCACACCATGCGACACCAGTGTAAAACCTCAACCAATTTACAAAACCCAAAACCAATGAAATTGGCACGTTGTGTAAATGGTAAATAAAAACAGAATACAATGATTTGCAAATCCTTTTCAACTTATATCCAATTGAATAGACTGCAAAGATAAGATATTTAATGTTTGAACTGAGTAACTTATTTTTTTTTGCAAATAATCATTCATTTAGAATTTAATAGCAGCAACACATTGCAAAAAAGTTGGCACAGGAGCATTTTTACCACTGTGTTACATGGCCTTTCCTTTTAACAACACTCAGTAAACGTTTGGGAACTGAGGAGACCAATTTTTGAAGCTTTTCAGGTGGAATTCTTTCCCATTCTTGCTTGATGTACAGCTTAAGTTGTTCAACAGTCCTGGGGTCTCCGTTGTGGTATTTTAGGCTTCATAATGCGCCACACATTTTCAATTGGAGACAGGTCTGGACTACAGACAGGCCAGTCTAGTACCCGCACTCTTTTACTATGAAGCCACGCTGTTGTAACACGTAGATTGGCATTGCCTTGCTGAAATAAGCAGGGGCGTCCATGATAACATTGCTTGGATGGCAACATATGTTGCTCCAAAACCTGTATGTACCTTTCAGCATTAATGGTGCCTTCACAGATGTGTAAGTTACCCATGCCTTGGGCACTAATACACCCCCATACCATCACAGTTGCTGGCTTTTCAACTTTGCCTCTAGAACAATCCGGATGGTTCTTTTCCTCTTTGTTCCGGAGGACACAACGTCCACAGTTTCCAAAAACAATTTAAAATGTGGACTCGTCAGACCACAGAACACTTTTCCACTTTGCATCAGTCCATCTTAGATGAGCTCGGGCCCATCGAAGCCAGCGGCGTTTCTGGGTGTTGTTGATAAATGGCTTTCGCTTTTCATAGTAGATCCATCTAACTCTATCCATCTAGAGTTTTAACTTGCACTTACAGATGTAGCGACAAACTTTAGTTACTGACAGTGGTTTTCTGAAGTGTTCCTGAGCCCATGTGGTGATATCCTTTACACGCTGATGTCGCTTTTTGATGCAGTATCGCCTGAGGAATCAAAGGTCCGTAATATCATCGCTTACGTGCAGTGATTTCTCCAAATTCTCTGAACCTTTTGATGATATTACGGACCGTAGATGCTGAAATCCCTAAATTCCTTGCAACAGCTCGTTGAGAAATGTTGTTTTTAAACTGTTGGACAATTTGCTCACACATTTGTTCACAAAGTGATGACCCTCGCTCCATCCTTGTTTGTGAATGACTGAGAATTTCATGGAAGCTGCTTTTTTATACACAATCATGGCACCCACCTGTTCCAAATTAGCCTGTTCACCTGTGGGATGTTCCAAATAAGTGTTTGATGAGCATTCCTCAACTTTCTCAGTCTTTTTTGCCACTTGTGCCAGCTTTTTTTAAACATGTTGCAGGCATCAAATTCCAAATGAGTTAGTGTTTGCAGTTTATTCAATTGAATATAGGTTGAAAATGATTAGCAAATCATTGTATTCTGTTTTTATTTACGAATTATATAACGTGGCAACTTCACTGGTTTTGGGGCTTCTACAAATTCACTATTCTACTTCCCCTTTTTGTCTGATATCTCATTAAATCCTCAAAAATATCCGAAATAATTGTCAAACTTTAATAACATTCATGTCAAAATCCTAAATGTCCAGTTGACATGTGAACTTTGCTGGTAACTAGGACGGAGATGGGTGGACGAAGTTGCTGAGTAAACACTTGGAACCCATTCATTCGCAAAGTGGCTCCAGGGGACGAAGAGAGGAGACGAGGAGAGGTGAGAGGGGGGTCGTGCATGAGAAAAAGAGGGTGAATAAAAAATTAAAAAAAAAGAGCGAGAGATAGAAAGTGAGTGACATGGGGAGAAACACACGAGCGAGAGCGACCTTTTTCTTGCTCAAGCCCATCAAGTACGGGCCAGGGCTCCTGAAAACGCAGGGATTACCAGGGGACCGGGGGCCGTGCTTGCCTGGGCCGCCTCTGCTGGCTCCTGCAATGCACGCTACACTGCCCTGCTAAAGGACTGCACACATGGTTCTCACACACAGATGCACACAAGTTGCTCGTATGACACTTGTCGGGTATGTGCACACTTTCACACAGCTGATCAACTATATCAAAGCAAATGTCAACAACATTACACAATAATGCTATTTTAATAAATAATGCTTCATTTGTCTTCCAACATGCTTACAGTTACAATACGGTACATCTCCTATTTCCAGTTTCTCATTGCATAAAAAGTAAAAAGGAGTTGGAAGAAGCAGATTTTATTTAACCCTACCCCCTTTTCCAATTTTTAGCTATGTCTTACATATTTGTTTGTTCACTTGTGCTCAATTTGGGGCGGTATAGCTCGATTGGTAGAGTGGTCATGCCAGCAACCGCGGGGTTCCAGGTTCGATCCCCGCTTCCATCCTAGTCACTGCTGTTGTGTCCTTGGGCAAGACACTTTACCCACCTGCTCCCAGTGCCACCCACACTGGTTTAAATGTAACTTAGCTATTGGGTTTCACTATGTAAAAGTGCTTTGAGTCACTAGAGAAAAGCGCTATATAAATATAATTCACTTCACTTCACTTCACAATTTGGAAAACAAACAAATTAAATGAATAACTAAATAACTAGATGAGGTGATTCCTGAAGGAATTGTATGTGGATGCTCCAATGGATGTAGTATGAATGAGAGATGTCAGATAATGTCTTTTTTGCCGATATTCCGATATTGTCCAACTCTTAATTACCGATTCCGATATCAACCGATACCGATATATACAGTCGTGGAATTAACACATTATGCCTAATTTTGTTGTGATGCCCTGCTGAATGAATTAAACAATGTAACTTTACCATGAATTGATTAACGTGGACCCCGACTTAAACAAGTTGAAAAACTTATTCGGGTCTTACCATTTAGTGGTCAATTGTACGGAATTTGTACTGTACTGTGCAATCTACTAATAAAAGTTTCAATCAATCAATCAAAAACAAGGTTTTCCTAAATAAATCAACTCAAGTTATGGAAAAAAAATGCCAACATGGCACTGCCATATTTATTATTGAAGTCACAAAGTGCTTTTTTTTTTTTTAACATGCCTCAAAACAGCTTGGAATTTGGGACAATCCTGATACCCACTACAACTATGGGAAATACTTTGACTTTCACAAAGTGCATTTTTTTTTTTTTTTTTTAAACATGCCTCAAAACAACAGCTACAAAAACAATGAAGGCACACAGCTTCAGTCCAGAGTATACTAGAGCAGTGGTTCTCAAATGGGGGTACGCGTACACCTGGGGGTACTTGAAGGTATGCCAAGGGGTACGTGAGATTTTTTTTTAAATATTCTAAAAATAGCAACAATTCAAAAATCATTTATAAATATATTTATTGAATATTACTTCAACAAAATAAATGTTTAGAATTAAGTTCATGAATCCAGATGGATCTCTATTACAATCCCCAAAGAGGGCACTTTAAGTTGATGATTACTTCTACGTGTAGAAATCTTTATTTATAATTGAATCACTTGTTTATTTTTCAACAAGTTTTTTGTTATTTTTATATCTTTTTTTCCAAATAGTTCAAGAAAGACCACTACAAATGAGCAATATTTTGCACTGTTATACAATTTAATAAATCAGAAACTGATGACATAGTGCTGTATTTTACTTCTTTATCTTTTTTTCAACCAAAAATGCTTTGCTCTGATTAGGGAGTACTTGAATTAAAAAAATGTTCACAGGGGGTACATCACTGAAAAAAGGTTGAGAACCACTGTACTAGAGCATACTTGCCAACCTTAAGACCTCCGAATATGGGAGATGGGGTTGAGGTGGGTGGGGTTTGGTGGTAGCGGGGGGTGTATATTGTAGCGTCCCGGAAGAGTTAGTGCTGCAAGGGGTTCTGGGTATTTGTTCTGTTGTGTTACGGTGCGGATGTTCTCCCGAAATGTGTTTGTCATTCTTGTTTGGTGTGGGTTCACTGTGTGGCGCATATTTGTAACAGTGTTAAACTTGTTTATACGGCCACCCTCAGTGTGACCTGTATGGCTGTTGATCATGTACGCCTTGCATTCGCTTATGTGTGTGTTTAAAAGCTGCATATATTATGTGACTGGGCCGGCACGCTGTTTGTATGGAGGAAAAGTGGACGTGACGACAGGTTGTAGAGGACGCTAAAGGTAGTACCTTTAAGGCACGGGTGGAAATTGTCCGGGTGGAAATTGGGAGAAATTCGGGAGAATGGTTGCCCCGGAAGATTTTCGGGAGGGGCACTGAAATTCGTGAGTCTCCCGAGAAAATCGGGAGGTTGAAACCGATACCGATAATTTCCAATGTTACATTTTAAAGCATTTATAGGCCGATAATATCGGCAGGTTCTAGTATGAATGTAACAATAGTTTGAATGTTGGAATGGTTAGAATGTTGAAGAGTTTGAATTTCCAGGAAAAACGGAATTGGGTTTGGAACTTGGGAAAGTGTTAGTTGGAGGAGTGGAATGTGTTGATGTTGGAATGGTTTGAATAGGTTGAAAAATGTGGGAATTGTGGAAGTTAAAAAACAACAACTGACAATTAATTTTGAATGGGGAAAATGTCCCTGAAAACTTATTGGAAATCCGGGATTTTTTTTTTTTTATTGTTGAAGGAGAGCACACAATTTTGAACAGGCTGAGTATTTTGGAATCGGAAGGGTTTGAATGGGATAAGAAATGTGGGAATTGTGGAATTTATAAAAATGTCCCATTCATTTAAATTGGAATTTTCATAGACATTTGGGGATTTCGGGAAAAGCGGGAATTTTTTGGAAAATGTTAAAATGAGTTGAAATGGTTGGTGGAATTTTTTAAATCGGTCGAGAAATGTTGAAGTAGTAACATTTTTAATTGAGAAATGGTATTAAGGAATTCCTGGAATTTCGGGAAAATCGGGAAATTTTGCTGTTCAAAAAAACAAATTATTTTTTGTCCTGATTAAGAGGAATGTTTGGATGGTTGAACAGTTGAAATGGGTTGATGAATAAGATTATCTAATTTTCAATAATGTTCAAGATTATTATTTAGATGTTTCTTCTTTTTTACTTTGTAAACACCTTAAAGGGGAACATTATCACCAGACCTATGTAAGCGTCAATATATACCTTGATGTTGTAGAAAAAAGACCATATATTTTTTAAACCGATTTCCGAACTCTAAATGGGTGAATTTTGGCGAATTAAATGCCTTTCTAATATTCGCTCTCGGAGCGATGACGTCACAACGTGACGTCACAGCGGGAAGCAATCCGCCATTTTCTCAAACACCGAGTCAAATCAGCTCTGTTATTTTCCGTTTTTTCAACTGTTTTCCGTACCTTGGAGACATCATGCCTCGTCGGTGTGTTGTCGGAGGGTGTAACAACACGAACAGGGACGGATTCAAGTTGCACCAGTGGCCCAAAGATGCGAAAGTGGCAAGAAATTGGACGAAATTTGTTCAAAATACGAGGGTGTGGGGAAAGCCGATGAAATGGTCAGTCGTTTGTTCCGCACACTTTACCGACGAAAGCTATGCTACGACAGAGATGGCAAGAATGTGTGGATATCCTGCGACACTCAAAGCAGATGCATTTCCAACGATAAAGTCAAAGAAATCTGCCGCCAGACCCCCATTGAATCTGCCGGAGTGTGTGAGCAATTCAGGGACAAAGGACCTCGGTAGCACGGCAAGCAATGGCGGCAGTTTGTTCCCGCAGACGAGCGAGCTAAACCCCCTGGATGTCTTGGCTCACACCGTCCCTTATGCCACCGAAGATGATCAAGAGAAGAATATCGACCCTAGCTTCCCTGGCCTGCTGACATCAACTCCAAAACTGGACAGATCAGCTTTCAGGAAAAGAGCGCATATGAGGGTATGTCTACAGAATATATTAATTGATGAAAATTGGGCTGTCTGCACTCTCAAAGTGCATGTTGTTGCCAAATGTATTTCATATGCTGTAAACCTAGTTCATAGTTGTTAGTTTCCTTTAATGCCAAACAAACACATACCAATCGTTGGTTAGAAGGCGATCGCCGAATTCGTCCTCGCTTTCTCCCGTGTCGCTGGCTGTCGTGTCGTTTTCGTCGGTTTCGCTTGCATACGGTTCAAACCGATATGGCTCAATAGCTTCAGTTTCTTCTTCAATTTCGTTTTCGCTACCTGCCTCCACACTACAACCATCCGTTTCAATACATGCGTAATCTGTTGAATCGCTTAAGCCGCTGAAATCCGAGTCTGAATCCGAGCTAATGTCGCTATATCTTGCTGTTCTATGCGCCATGTTTGTTTGTGTTGGCTTCACTATGTGACGTCACAGGAAAATGGACAGGTGTATATAACGATGGTTAAAATCAGTCACTTTAAAGCTTTTTTTAGGGATATTGCGTGATGGGTAAAATTTTGAAAAAAACTTCGAAAAATAAAATAAGCCACTGGGAACTGATTTTTAATGGTTTTAACCCTTCTGAAATTGTGATAATGTTCCCCTTTAAACAGTTTCCTAATCCTTTTTGGTTTATTTTTATGGTTATGGTTATGGTGTTAGTTTGTTTCCACACTGCATACAACTACAATATGATGTAATGCATCACATATTTCCAGTTTCTCATTACAGCAAGTCCAAAAAGGAGTAGGAACAAAAAGATCTTATTTAATCTTTCCCCTTTTCGGTTTTGTAACAATTTCTAACACATTTGTTTGTACTCAATCTGTAACACAACAGTGAATAAATAAATAAATAAATGACTCAATAAATAGACAAATGAGTTAGTAAATGAATACTAAATAGATGAATAAACAATTATGAAATTTCTCATAAATAAGTGTTTAAGTAATTTACGATTCAAATAAATTAGAAAAATAAGATTATCTCATTTTTAACTAAAGTTCAAAATGTTTATCTGGGTTCTTCTTCTTTGTATTTTGTGAACTGGATCATAATAGTTCTTTGATTGACTTCTTTACTTAGTCATTTCCACAATTAAATTTCACATACCGGTACTGATGTGCTAAAAGTCTTGAGTGTTGTACATGCATACAAATGTTTTAAATTAGATTTTTCCCTAATGTTATATTTCTACCCTTTTGTTGAGAAGAATTGTTGTACATTCCTGGGTAGCAGGTTATAGACTTAGACTTAGACTTAGATTTCCTTTTATTGTCATTCAAATTTGAACTTTACAGTACATATAAGAACAAATTTTCGTTGCATTATCTCGTATAGTGCAGAATAAAAGAGCAATAAGGTGCAGTGTTTGTATTTACAAAAGAAGGTGCAGATATAAATAAATAGATTACTGTACAGATAAATATATTGCACTTTTGCATATGCATCAACGTTTATGGATGTATGTTATGTTGTCTTTATATTCCAGCGAGTTAATCCATTTTTGGGGAAAGTTGAGAGGATTACTATGATGTGTTATAGCAGGATACAGAGTGGGCCAAAATTTAAAACTGAACAAAGCCGCGGGCCAAGGTTGAACAAATTAACCTTTTAATAGGGACCCAAACAAGTTGTGCTCTGATTACTGCTTTGCACACTCTTGGCATTCTCTTTATGAGCTTCAAGAGGTAGTCACCTGAAATGATTTTCTCTTCACAGATGTCATAGTTTTGATGCCTTCAGTGACAATCGACAATGTAAATAGTCATGAAAATGAAGAAAATGCATTGAAATGAGAAGGTGTGTTCAAACGTTTGGCCTGTACTGTATGTGTATACTCTGTATTAAGTATAACATACATATCTAATTGCACTATCTGGCTGTCTCCAATGCAACGTTTTAAACTGTTTAACAGATAACATATTTACACTGAATAATGCCTGAGTATTAGACCAAATCAGGCATATGCAGAAGGTTATTAAAGTGGACAATGTATATCCTTGGTGGCAGTCGGCCCTCTGCTAAAACCAGTTGCACCATCACACAGGTATACATTCACTCTTGACCCTTAATGACGCGTTGGAAGATACACTCTACGTCGTCTTGTAGTTTCTGCCTGGACAAACGCCTCTAGGTGAACACCCCTATGACCCCTCCGGTTTCCAGGATCGTCCACCGGAATGACCGTCCGAGTGACGCGACATCCGACGAGGATAAGTAAGGCAATTACAATATTAGGAAATGAGCGCCACGTGCATGAGGTGGAAAAGAAGGCTGCAGGCCGTCTAACCAGATCTTTACTGCTAGGCTGCACTCAGCACTGCCACTTGTGTGTGTGCCAAATCTTCAATCGAAAACAAACAGTTGTTATCGACATGTTTTGTGTTTCTGTTTGTTGGCAACACCCGCACAAGAACCTCAACATGGAGAGAAACGTTATGTTCAGCTGCAAGCCCAAATTCCACCTGTGGGAATTTTATCATACCGAATTTTCCGGACCATAGGGCGGACCGGATTATAAGGCGCACTGCCGATGAATGGTCTATTTTTGATCTTTTTTCATATATAAGGGCGCATAAGGCGCATTAACCTCTTAAGGCCCAAGCTGTTTGTTTACATGCTTTTTTTTTTCTCTTTGCTATTTGGGCTTATTGGACCCTAATTAGAATAAAAACTAAGAATCATCTTTTGATATGATGTACTTAGTCCATAAGTAACAAACGTGTACTTCATGTTTAGTGACATGCTAATTCTTATTTTTACACTTTTTTTCCCCAAATTCCATTGTATGTTATACTCTTCTGACACCACCAGATAAAGTTAAAGTACCAATGATAGTCACACACACACTAGGTGTGGTGAAATTTGTCCCCTGCATTTGACCCATCCCCTTGTTCACCCCCTGGGAGGTGAGGGGAGCAGTGAGCAGCAGCGGTGGCCGTGCCCGGGAATCATTTTGGTGATTTAATCCCCAATTCCAAACCTTGATGCTGAGTGCCAAGCAGGGAGGCAATGGGTCCCATTTTTATAGTCTTTGGTATGACTCGGCCGGGGTTTGAACTCACGACCTACCGATCTCAGGGCGGACACTCTAACCACTAGGCCACTGAGTAGGTGGCAGTATGAGTATAAAGTGTCCACATAAGGGCCATAAGACCCCAATTCAGTAGTGTACACAATTTTGGAAATGAGAGCTAAAAGGTGCTGTCCACACATGTGGCCAACTAAACCTTTTTAAAGGAGTCATATTATCATATTTTTTTTCTAAATGGAAAACACTTCCTTGTGGTCTACATCTGTGTTTTTCAACCTTCTTTGAGCCAAGGCACATTTTTTGCGTTGAAAAAATGCGGAGGCCCACCACCAGCAGAAATCATTCAAAACGAAACTCAGTTCACAGTAAAAAGTCGTTGTCGCAATTGTTGGATATGACTTTAAACCATAACCAAACATGCATCACTATAGCTCTTGTCTCAAAGTAGGTGTACTGTCACCACCTGTCACATCACACCCTGACTTATTTGGAGTTTTTTGCTGTTTTCCTGTGTGTAGTGTTTTAGTTCTTGTCTTACGCTCCTATTTTGGTAGCTTTTTCTCTTTTTTTGGTATTTTCCTGGAGCAGTTTCATGTCTTCCTTTGAGCAATATTTCCCGCATCTACTTTGTTTTAGCAATCAAGAATATTTCAGTTGTTTTTATCCTTCTTTGTGGGGACATTGTTGATTGCCATGTCATGTTCGGATGTACATTGTGGACGCCGTCTTTGCTCCACAGTAAGTCTTTGCTGTCGTCCAGCATTCTGTTTTTGTTTACTTTGTAGCCAGTTCAGTTTTAGTTTCATTCTGCATAGCCCTCCCTTAGTTGCAATGCCTTTTCTTAAGGCCATTCACCTTTTGTTTACTTTTGGTTTAAGCATTAGATACCTTTTTACCTGCTTACTGCCTCCCACTGTTTCCGACATCTACAAAGCAATTAGCTACCGGCTGCCACCTACTGATATGGAAGAGTATTACACGGTTACTCTGCCGAGCTCTAGACAGCAGCGACACAACAACAACACATCATTTGCAGACTATAATTACTGGTTTGCAAAAAATATTTTTAACCCAAATAGGTGAAATTAGATAATCTCCCACGGCACAATAGACTGTATCTCATGGCACACTAGTGTGCCGCGGCACAGTGGTTGAAAAACACTGGTCTACATAACATGTAATGGTGGTTCTTTGGTCAAAATGTTGCATAGATTATGTTTTAAAGATCATCTTCAAGCCGCTTTCTGACAGTCGCTTCAGGATGCGCCGTTTTGTGGGCGGTCTTATTTACGTGGCTCACCTTCGACAGCGTCTTCTACCCGTCATTTTTGTTGTAGCGGTGTAGCGTGCAAGGACGGGAGTGGAAGAAGTGTCAAAAGATGGAGCTAATTGTTAACATAAATAAATAATGGAGCAGCATCTCCTCATCTGTAAACAACAACATCGGAAATGTGTCCCGAGACAAAACATCCGACCGGAACTCTCTAATAACTAAAGTTTGTCGGGTGAATAATGTAAACTTACTACACCGGTATGTTTTAGCGCTTTCATGGCGAGTTTACTGACAGACAAAAGTAAGAACTTTACTCTACTTTATATTAGAAATGGCAACAGCGGAGGATGAATGTCCCATAACAAGAAGATAGAGAAAAAGAAGAAACGGACTACAAAGGCGAACTCGCACAATTTTTCAGGATTTATACAGATCCCAAATACAGATCAGCAGGTACCAGAAGGTTAGAAAAGTTGCTTTTGCATAATATTGTGAAACAAAACGCCATATAATATGTCTTATCTTATACACACACCATAATAATACTTGTATGTTGAAGCACATCAATCGGTGCAGCCTACGCCTATCACTTATGTTTGACTGCCATCTACTGGTCACACTTATTATTTCACCGTGTACCAAATAAAATTGCTTCGAGGTGGGTAAGCTCAACCATACGTATTCCTTACATTATAAAAAAAAAAGGTTTTTAAGTGCGCCTTATAGTCCAGAAAATACGGTACGAGGTGTCTGTAGTCTAGCTCCAAACTCAGGCTGTACTGCATCAAAAACCGCCATCAGTGTGTAAAGGATATCACCACATGGGCTCAGGAACACTTCAGAAAACCACTGTCAGTAACTACAGTTCATCACTACATCTGTAAGTGCAAGTTAAAACTGTACTTGTCAGGCTTGCCCCTGACAGTTTGGTTGTGTTTTAGTTTTTCCTCTGTGTGTAGTTTTCTGTTAGCACTTTTATTTTGTCTTCAATTCCTGATTGTCTCCCTGAGTGCTGCTTCCCCTCAGCTGTGGCTGATTGGCACCTGGCCACACCTGGTGTCAATCAGCCAGCTGCTATTTAAACCTGCCTTCCCCTCCAGTCAGTGCTGGATTATTGTTGTTCCTACCTGTCGTGTCGTTGTTTGCTGTATGCTGTCGTTGCTACCTGTGTGCGTTAAGCTTTCCCTGGATCCTGACTCCTGTTCCTGCTTCCTGGTTTCTGGTTCGTGTTTTCCTTTTCTTATTTTTGAACATTAAAACCATGTTTTCTTGTACCAAGCCTGCTGCCATCTCTGCATCTTGGGGTTCGTCACCTACAATTCCTGACAGAATAATCCAGCCTGTTAACACGAACCCCGCGGAGATTTCCATGGCGGAAAGGCTTAACAAAGCATTAGAATTAATGGCTAAATTGAAGAGGAGTTCGGCCGCATTTCAAGCCCTCTCCCACCCATCCCTTTCGTCTGTGGGCCTGTCTGGGGACATCTGGGATCCGTCCCTTGAGGGGGGGGCTAGGAGTGGCTGTGCAGCTGGGGAGGCACAGCTACTCCTCACCCCAGTGGGTCTGCAACAGACGCCACCATGCACTTCCGTGGGCCGGCAGACGCCACCATGCACTTCCGTGGGCCGGCAGACGCCACCATGCACTTCCATGGGCCGGCAGACGCCACCATGCACTCCGGTGGGCCGGCAGACGCCACCATGCACTCCGGTGGGCCGCCAGACGCCACCATGCACTCCGGTGGGCCGGCAGATGCCACCATGCACTCCGGTGGGCCGGCAGACGCCACCATGCACTCCGGTGGGCCGGCAGACGCCACCATGCACTCCGGTGGGCCGGCAGACGCCACCATGCACTCCGGTTGGTCTACAACCTACGGCACCACCATCCTCCTCTCCGGTTGGTCTACAACCTACGGCACCACCATCCTCGTCTCCGGTGGGCCAGCAGCAGAGGGCGCCACCATCCTCGTCTCCGGTGGGCCAGCAGCAGAGGGCGCCACCATCATCCTCTCCGGTGGGCCAGCAGCAGAGGGCGCCACCATCATCCTCTCCGGTGGGCCAGCAGCAGAGGGCGCCACCATCATCCTCTCCGGTGGGCCAGCAGCAGAGGGCGCCACCATCCTCGTCTCCGGTGGGCCAGCAGCAGAGGGCGCCACCATCATCCTCTCCGGTGGGCCAGCAGCAGAGGGCGCCACCATCATCCTCTCCGGTGGGCCAGCAGCAGAGGGCACCACCATCATCCTCTCCGGTGGGCCAGCAAAGGGCGCCACCATCGTCTCCGGTGGGTACTCTTACGCCGGCGGACGAGCCGCCTCGCCAATTGCAGCGGCGTTCAACTCGCCGTCGCCACCTAACTCTTCCCCGCTGGTTGCGGGGACACTTGGCCTGGTGGCCCACCTCCTTGTCCTCCCTCCACCCTCCCGTGACTTTGGACTTTTTTTGGGGGGGTTGGGGGGATTTTCTAGAACGTCTGGTATCCGTTTTGGGAAGGGGGGCTACTGTCAGGCTTGCCCCTGACAGTTTGGTTGTGTTTTAGTTTTTCCTCTGTGTGTAGTTTTCTGTCAGCACTTTTATTTTGTCTTCAATTCCTGATTGTCTCCCTGAGTGCTGCTTCCCCTCAGCTGTGGCTGATTGGCACCTGGCCACACCTGGTGTCAATCAGCCAGCTGCTATTTAAACCTGCCTTCCCCTCCAGTCAGTGCTGGATTATTGTTGTTCCTACCTGTCGTGTCGTTGTTTGCTGTATGCTGTCGTTGCTACCTGTGTGCGTTAAGCTTTCCCTGGATCCTGACTCCTGTTCCTGCTTCCTGGTTTCTGGTTCGTGTTTTCCTTTTCTTATTTTTGAACATTAAAACCATGTTTTCTTGTACCAAGCCTGCTGCCATCTCTGCATCTTGGGGTTCGTCACCTACAATTCCTGACACTACTACGCAAAGCGAAAGCCATTTATCAACAACACCCAGAAACGCCACCGGCTTCGCTGGGCCCGAGCTCATCTAAGATGGACTGATGCAAAGTGGAAAAGTTTTCCACCTGAAAAGCTTCAAAAATTGGTCTCCTCAGTTCCCAAACGTTTACTGAGTGTTGTTAAAAGGAAAGGCCATGAAACACAGTGGTGAACATGCCCTTGTGCCAACTTTTTTGCTTTTTTCTGTTAATAATTATGTGCACAAAAAAAAAACATGTTTCTTAGTTCGAACATTAAATATCTTGTCTTTGCAGTTTATTCAAATTGATATAAGTTGAAAAGGATTTGCAAATCATTGTATTCTGTTTTTATTTACCATTTACACATTGTGCCAACTTCACTGGTTTTGGGTTTTGTACCTTTTATTGTGGCTTGGAAATGCCATATATTTATTCTGCAGTCCCTAAATGTATAAATGACAAATAATACCTCTAAATCGGAGTCTAAATTAGTGCATGAATATGATTCTGTGCCGTGCGCTGGTTCTTCCCAAGCCACAAAAGCTGCCAGGTTGGTTTTGACTGTATAAGGCAGGCATTCCTGGAAGACTATGTGGACCAGACCGGCAGACCTGGCAGTGGTGAGTAATAGCCTTACCGCAAAGGGAGGAGGGACAGGGCGGGGTCATGGGGCAATCACTCACAAGTCACTTTATTAGGTACACCTGCAGAGGTCTAATGCAGTAGCTGTATCAAAACCATTGCCTTTGCAATGGGTATTTTATTATACAAAAATGATATTAAACACATTACTTAATTAGTAATTGATTAATTGTCTATTTGTCTTAAGGTAGAATTACTTCATAAAGTTCTCAGTACATAAGTTGTGCAAGTGTAGATGAGGTCACAGTGGCACGTGGCTTACTGGACGTCACAGTTTCGAAGCAAAGACAAGGACTTTCTTTCAGTGATCTCCTGTCTCCTTATGCTGCTGTCTTTCAACGTGCACTTCTCACTTTTCAACATGGGCTGCTCCTCCTGAAAGGTCAGGATAAATCTAGAGACAAGCTCCTATGCACCATGCACACTCCTAACACGTGTAATTAATCGCGTCTGAACTACCGGTTCTACAACCTATCAAATCTACAAACCCCAAAACCAGTGAAGTTGGCACGTTGTGTAAATGGTAAATAAAAACAGAATACAATGATTTGCAAATCCTTTTCAACTTATATTCAATTGAATAGACTGCAAAGACAAGATACTTAACGTTCGAACTGGAAAACTTTTGTTATTTTTTGCAAATATTAGCTCATTTGGAATTTGATGCCTGCAACATGTTTCAAAAAAGCTGGCGCAAGTGGCAAAAAAGACTGAGAAAGTTGAGGAATGCTCATCAAACACTTATTTGGAACATCCCACAGGTGAACAGGCTAATTGGGAACAGGTGGGTGCCATGATTGGGTATAGAAACAGCTTCCATGAAACGCTCAGTCATTCACAAACAAAGACGGGGCGAGAGTCACCACTTTGTCAACAAATGCATGAGCAAATTGTCGAACGGTTTAAGAACAACGTTTCTCAACGAGCTATTGCAAGGGATTTAGGGATTTCACCATCTACGGTCCGTAATATCCTCAAAAGGTTCAGAGAATCTGGAGAAATCACTGCACGTAAGTGATCATATCACGGACCTTCCATCCCTCAGGCGGTACTGCATCAAAAAGCGACATCAGTGTGTAAAGGATATCACACAAGGATCAAGGATATTGTTATCGGGTCTGGGAGACGGCGCAGACGGAGGAGGGAGAGGAAGCAGAAGCGTGGCCGCAGGTCCGGCGTCTTGCTCAGGCTTAGGAAACAACCCCACAAGCCACCTCTACCGAGCCTGTTCCTCTCTAATGCCAGATCCCTTGTACAGAAGATGGACGACCTGGAGTTACAACTTGCTGGAAACCGCTATGTTCGGGACTGTTGTGCTATGATTATCACCGAAACCTGGCTTCACCCGGAAATACCCGATGCTAGCATGCAGCTAGCCGGACGCACTCTGCTCCGCCGGGACAGAACTAAGGACTCCGGTAAGAGCAGAGGAGGGGGGCTCTGTATCTACGTGCATTAGAACTGGTGCAACAACGGGACAATCACTGAACAGCACTGTTGCCCGGACGTGGAGTACATGTCTGTTAGATGTCGGCCTTTTTTTCTCCCGAGAGAGCTGTCTGTTGTTATCATCACGGCTGTGTATATTCCACCGGACGCCAAAGTAAACACAGCGCTCTCTCTTCTGCTGAACACCGTCAACGAACAGCAGCGGGCCCACCCCGACGGTGTTCATATCATAGCAGGGGATTTTAATAAGGCCAATCTGAAGACTGTACTCCCTAAGTTCTACCAGCACGTGAAGTGTTCTACAAGAGGCAAGAACACCCTGGACCACGTGTATACCAACATAAAGCACGCGTACAGAGCTACACCCCTCCCCCAGCTTGGACAGTCAGACCATCTTTCCCTCCTGCTCTCTCCTACCTACACCCCCATCAGACGCCAGGCCAGGCCTATCACAAAGACTGTTATGACCTGGCCTGACGATGCACTCCCCAAACTTCAGGACTGCTTCCAACACACAGACTGGGACCTCTTCCAACAACAGGAGCTGGAGACAGCCACAGGAACGGTGCTGGACTACATAAAGTTCTGCATCGGGAATGTGACTGTGGAAAAAACCATCCGGGTTTACCCCAACAAGAAACCCTGGATGACCAGCCAGGTCCGCACACTCCTCAGGGCCCGCGACGCAGCCTTCAGGTCAGGGGACAGGGCACTGTACAGTGTTGCTAGAGCCGACCTGAAGAGAGGGATTAAAAAAGCAAAGGCGGACCACAGGAGGTGCATAGAGTCCCATCTGTCCAGCAAAAACTCACGGGAGGTGTGGCGGGGCATTCATGACATCACGAACTTCAGAGGCTGCAATATGACAACTGCGGATCAGAGTGCGACACTGGCAGAGGAGCTTAACTGTTTCTTTGCCCGTTTCGAAACCCCCCAGCGACACTCATCTGCTCCAGCCCTGCCCCCGCCCCCACCGGGCTCCGGCGCCTCTCCACTCACTGTACAGGAGCACAGTGTCAGACGAGTGCTCCTGGCTGTGAACCCCAGGAAGGCTACCGGACCAGACGGAGTACCTGGAAAGGTGCTCAGGACGTGCGCCCACCAGCTCGCTCCCCCCCTCACCAGGATCTTCAACCTCTCCCTGGCTCAGGCAGTCATCCCATCCTGCCTGAAGTCATCTACAATAATCCCGGTGCCGAAGAAGTCTCCCATCACCAGCCTGAATGATTACCGACCAGTGGCCCTCACTCCGGTAATCATGAAGTGCTTCGAGCGACTTGTTCTCCAGCACATCAAGGACCATATCCCTCCAGACTTCGACCCCCACCAGTTCGCATACCGGGCGAACAGGTCCACAGAGGACGACATCGCTGTTGCTCTCCACTCTGCTCTGAACCACCTGGAGCAGCAGCAGAGCTACGTCCGGATGCTCTCTGTGGACTATAGCTCTGCCTTCAATACAATAATTCCGGACAGACTCTGCAATAAACTGGACACTCTTGGCCTCCCCCCTCTCACAAACGCCTGGATAAGGGACTTCCTAACGGACCGACCCCAGAATGTGAGACTTGGCCCGCACCTTTCATCCTCCCGCACGCTGAGCATCGGCTCCCCACAGGGCTGTGTGCTGAGCCCCCTCCTCTACTGCCTTTACACCCATGACTGCAGTCCGGCCCACAGTGACAACCTTACCGTCAAGTTCGCCGACGATACCACAGTGGTCGGGCTCATCTCCAGGGGTGACGAGGCTGCCTACAGAGAGGAGGTCCTGAAGCTGACGGCCTGGTCTTCGGAGAACAACCTCGCTCTCAACACCAGCAAGACCAGAGAAATCATCGTCGACTTCAGGAGGAGCAGCACCGACCCTGCCCCCCTCTACATCAACGGCGAGCGTGTAGAGAGGGTCCACACCTTCAGGTACCTTGGAGTCCACATCTCTAATGACTTCTCCTGGACAGTCAACACCACATCAATCATCAAGAAGGCTCAGCAGCGGCTACACTTCCTTAGAGTCCTCGGGAAGTACAACCTGAAGCCTGACCTGCTGCTGACCTTCTACCGCTCGTCCATCGAGAGCCTGCTGACCTACTGTATTACGGTATGGTACGGCAGCTGCACTGCAGCAGACAGGGAGAGGCTGCAAAGAGTGGTCAAGACGGCTCAGAAGATCATCGGCCGCCCTCTCCCCTCTCTGACGGACATCTACACCTCCCGCTGCCTCAACAGAGCCAGTGCCATCATCAAGGACAGCACCCACCCTGGCTCTGACCTGTTCCACCTGCTGCCCTCTGGGAAGCGCTACAGGTGCATTAAAACCAAAACAAACAGGCTAAAGAACAGCTTCTTCCCCAGGGCCATAACCATCCTGAACGGACTGCCCCATTGTCCCTCATGACTGCCTTCTCTTCGGTGCAATAACCCATTCCACCAACCACCCTGTTTTTGTTTTGTTTTTTTTCATGTATATATTCATTTCACACCATATTCATTGCACTTCTACATTTTTTATATTTTTATATATTTGCACATTGTTTTTCTAGCATGCACACATCGCACTGTATGGAATGGCCTCAATCTCGTTACCTTGCGTAATGACAATAAAGCTGATTCTGATTCTGATTCTGATTCTGACCACATGGAACACACAGGAACACTTCAGAAAACCACTGTCAGTAACTACAGTTTGTCACTACATCTGTAAGTGCAAGTTAAAACTCTACTATGCAAAGTGAAAGCCATTTATCAACAACACCCAGAAACGCCGCCGGCTTTGATGGGCCCGAGCTCATCTAAGAGGGACTGATGCAAAGTGGAAAAGTGTTCTCTGGTCTGACGAGTCCACATTTCAAATTGTTTTTGGAAACTGTGGACGTTGTGTCCTCCGGAACAAAGAGGAAAAGAACCATCCGGATTGCTCTAGGCACAAAGTTTTAAAGCCAGCATCTTATATGGGGATGTTTAGTGCCCAAGGCATGGGTAACTTACACATCTGTGAAGGCACCATTAATGCTGAAAGGTACATACAGGTTTTGAAGCAACATATGTTGCCATCCAAGCAACGTTATCATGGACGCCCCTGCTTATTTCAGCAAGACAATGCCAAGCCACGTGTTGCAACAGCGTGACTTCATAGTAAAAGAGTGCGGGTACTAGACTGCATTGCCTGTAGTCCAGACCTGTCTCCCATTGAAAATTGAAACCTTAGATACCACAACGAAGACACCGGACTGTTGAACAACTTAAGCTGTACATCAAGCAAGAATGGGAAAGAATTCCACCTGAAAAGCTAAAAAAATTATCTCCTCAGTTCCCAAATGTTTACTGAGTGCTGTTAAAAGGAAAGGCCATGTAACACAGTGGTAAAAATGCCCCTGTGCCAACTTTTTTGCCATGTGTTGCTGCCATTAATTACTAAGTTAATGATTATTTGCAAAGAAAAAATATGTTTCTCAGTTCGAACATTAAGTCTATGTCTTTGCATTCAATTCAATTGAATATAAGTTGAAAAGTATTTGCAAATCATTGTATTCTGTTTTTATTTACGATTTACACAAAGTGCCAACTTCACTGGGTTTTGTAATCCAATAAAACTCATGTAGGCTATAGGGTGTATTTTAAGCGTATATCGTCTTTTATTCCCATTTCTTCAATTACGCCAATGGAAGGGGATTTATTTCCAGATAAGTGTTGACCCCTCCCATCCCACACCCACTATATCCTTGCATTGTCTCCCATGTTGTCCAAGAGCAGCTCAGAGAAGTGGGATCAGTGGGATAAGACTCATGCACACACATTTACAGTTAAACTACAGTGCAGGCCTGGTTAAGTAGATAGCCACACACAGATATACATACTTGAGGAGTTCAACACATCACGAAATGGTAACTAACTAAACACATAAAAACTAACAAATGCATTACAGTATTATTGATATTATTATTGTTGGTCCAAAACATTAAGGTATTGTGCAGTGTAATCTAACAGTGCACTCATATTCAAAGTAGACAGATCATTACACCCATCTAGTGGCTGCTACCAGCATGTTAATGACCATAAATGTTATGTACTATTAAAAACGTTTTCAGTGTGTAAGCAATGAGGACTTGTATAAAAAATAGAAAATAATTTTAAGATATACTGACGTGTAAATTAAATGCCATCAGTGTAACAGTCGAATAATTATGAGAAATATCTTTAACCTTTTTCTTTAAAAAAAAAAAAAAAAAGAGAATATCTCATTCATCTCCTAGGTCAGGGTCAAACTTGTTGACTCGGGGGCCACATTGGGTTAAAACAATTTGGCCGGGGGCCGGGCTGTATATATATATATACATATATATGTATATATATATATATATATATATATATATATATATATATATATATATATATATATATATATATATATATATATATATGAGGTGGCGACTTGTCCAGGGTGTACACCGCCTTCCGCCCGAATGCAGCTGAAATAGGCTCCAGCACCCCCCGCGACCCCAAAAGGGACAAGCGGTATAAAATGGATGGATGGATATATATATATATATATATATATATATATATATATATATATATATATATATATATATATATATATATATATATATTTGGGATTTGAGCCGAGGATGTCGTTGTGGCTTGTGCAGCCCTTTGAGACGCTTGGGATTTAGGGCTATATAAATAAACTTTGATACATATATATATATATATATATATATATATATTCCAAAAGACTGAAAGAGCGCGCACTTGCCACTGATGATGTCATGTTATCGATGGGAAAATGCATTTTTAGACAATATTATTTGCCTGAGCGGCTAGGAGACACCGAGTAACAAGCGGTAGAAAATGGATTAGGACAGATTTTTAAAAAAAATATGAATATACATATATATATATATATATATATATATATATATATATATATATATATATAATTTTATTTTTTATTTTTTATTTTTTATTTAAAAAAAATAAAAAATAACTCGGGACTTCCCGCGGGCCGAATTTTGGACGCTGGCGGGCCGTATCCGGCCCGCGGGCCGTAGTTTGGGGGCCCCTGTCCTAGTTGAAACCTAAATTACATCAACTATCTATTTATGAGAACTTTAATAGTTGTATTTATGTTTATATCTCTAATATTTATTATGTGTTTATTATTTATTAACTTACTTATGGTATATTTATCCATTTACCGTATTCACTGTTCTGTTACAAACAGAGAACAAATAAATGGGATGAAACTTATATAATACAAAAAAAGGAGTAGGATTAAATAAACTTTGCTTCTTCCTCTCTTTTTTGGACGTGCTGAAATGAAACAACCGGAAATATGTGATATATTACATTGTAATTGTATTGTATGCATGTTCCATATAAACTGAAATGAACTAACTAACATTAATTCATCCATCCATCCATCCATTTTCTTCCGCTTATTCCCTTCGGGAAAAAACAAAAAATAATTAAAAAAAAATTGTGTTTAGAGTTTTTTTCTAAACAAACTGAGGAAGTCATAATTAATGGCTAGAATTAGCACGTTTTATTTACTTTTCAGAGTGGGGTTTGAAGCATGATACTGAAACTGGTATTAATCGTAAACGCGTTAAAAAAATTCCGCTTTACAGGACAACATACGCGGAACCAATACGTCGCTCTTGTTGTTTCCCACCGGAGTATAAATCTGACGCTCAGGGCGGGTTCTTTCAAAAACAACATGGCGTCCAGAAGAAGAACGATATTGCCGAGTGCTCAAAAAAATCCCGTTGCAGATGCGAAAAGGTAGACGTTCAGGGTTTTTGTGTTAAATATCTGAAATAATGTGAATTTAGATAGTAGGCTGTGTGTGTAAAATAACGCTAGGAAAGAGAGAAAATAGTCCGGCTGTCAATGTGTAACGTAGCTAATACAGTATATCAATGTGTTATTATTCCAGCTCCAAGAGTGGGAACGACGAAAGTAAAGCCAGCAAGAATGCAGCTGAGAAAAAAGCCGTTCAAGCCGGCGCGAAATGTAAGTGTTCATAATAAAATGGCTTGGGTTCTACAGTAAATCAAAATGTATGAATTTCAGTCGCAGGGCATTCAATCGATCGCAACTGGACTATTTGGTTTGTCTTAGACCAGTGGTTCTCAACCTTTTTTCAGTGATGTACCCCCTGTGAACATTTTTTTTAATTCAAGTACCCCCTAATCAGAGCAAAGCATTTTCGGTTGAAAAAAAGAGATCACGAAGTAAAATGCAGCACTATGTCATCAGTTTATGATCTATTAAATTGTGTAATAGTGCAAAGGATTGCTCATTTGTTGTGGTCTTTCTTGAACTATTTGGAAAAAAATCTAAACTAAAAACTTGTTGAAAAATAAACTAGTGATTCAATTATACATAAAGATTTCTACACATAGAAGTAATCATCAACTTAAAGTGCCCTCTTTGGAGATTGTAATAGAGATCCATCTGGATTCATGAACTTAATTCTAAACATTTCTTCACAAAAAAAGAAATCTTTAACATCAATATTCATGTGACATGTCCACAAAAAATCAAGCTGTAAACACTGAATATTGCATTGTTGCATTTCTTTTCACAGTTCTTTTTGACAGACATTTTAGTGAGGGTCAAACCATCGTGGCATGGGGGAAACTCTGGGTTTATGGTAATGAATGGAATAGCCTACTTGATTTGATGTTCATTTTATGAACTTACATTCATATTTTGTTGAAGTATTATTCAATAAATATATTTATAAAGGATTTTTGAATTCTTGCTATTTTTAAAAATTTTTTTTTTAAATCTCACGTACCCCTTGGCATACCTTCAAGTACCTCCAGGGGTACGCGTACCCCCATTTGAGAACCACTGTCTTAGAAGACCTTTCGCCTCTCATCCAAGTAGGCTTCATCACTTCGTGTGCGTAAACTTAAAGGGGAACATTATCACCAGACCTACCTTGATGTTGCAGAAAAAAGACCATATTTTTTTTTAACCGATTTCCGAACTCTAAATGGGTGAATTTTGGCTAATTAAACGCCTTTCTATTATTCGCTCTCAGAGCGATGACGTCACACCGGGAAGCAATCCGCCATTTTCTCAAACACATTACAAACACCGAGTCAAATCAGCTCTGTTATTTTTCGTTTTTTCGACTGTTTTCCGTACCTTGGAGACATCATGCCTCGTCGGTGTGTTGTCGGAGGGTGTAACAACACGAACAGGGACGGATTCAAGTTGCACCAGTGGCCCAAAGGTGCGAAAGTGGCAAGAAATTGGACGAAATTTGTTCAAAATACGAGGGTGTGGGGAAAGCCGATGAAATGGTCAGTCGTTTGTTCCGCACACTTTACCGACGAAAGCTATGCTACGACAGAGATGGCAAGAATGTGTGGATATCCTGCGACACTCAAAGCAGATGCATTTCCAACTGGACTGGACAGATCAGCTTTCAGGAAAAGAGAGCGGATGAGGGTATGTCTACAGAATATATTAATTGATGAAAACTGGGCTGTCTGCACTCTCAAAGTGCATGTTGTTGCCAAATGTATTTCATATGCTGTAAACCTAGTTCATAGTTGTTAGTTTCCTTTAATGCCAAACAAACACATACCAATCGTTGGTTAGAAGGCGATCGCCGAATTCGTCCTCGCTTTCTCCCGTGTCGCTGGCTGTCGTGTCGTTTGTCGGTTTCGCTTGCATACGGTTCAAACCGATATGGCTCAATAGCTTCAGTTTTTTCTTCAATTTCGTTTTCGCTACCTGCCTCCACACTACAACCGTCCGTTTCAATACATGCGTAATCTGTTGAATGGATTAAGCCGCTGAAATCCGAGTCTGAATCCGGGGTAATGTCGCTATAGCTTGCTGTTCTATGCGCCATGTTTGTTTGTATTGGCATCACTGTGTGACGTCACAGGAAAATGGACGGGTGTATATAACAATTTTCCACCCCCTGGGAGGTGAGGGGAGCAGTGAGCAACAGCGGTGGCCGCGCTCGGGAATCATTTTGGTGGTTTAACCTAGGGCTGATATACTCGATATATTGCGGGTTTGTCTCTGTGCGATATAGAAAATGGCTATATCGTGATATTCGAGTATACGTTCTCACGCAGTTGCTTTTAGCTGCGGGCATTACACTACAGGCTTTTTTCAATCTTTCTTGTCTCTTTCTCACAGAGACTTAAAACAAGCGCACCTTCTTACATACGTCACATACTGTCGCGTCATACGCCCTCGCTGAGCAGAGAGGTAGCAGCATGGGTAACATTAGCTGTGGTGCAAGTGGTAATACGAGAGAAAGAAGGTGCGAATCTGGTAACAAATGAAGGAATTATTAATTACCAAGAAAAACAGCACGGGGTCCATCATCTGGCGGTGGTTTGGCTTCAAGCGGGAAGATGTCGAACAAGTATGCGGCAAAAGCGTTATAACAAAAAGTAGCACTTACTGCTAATTTGTAGCATCATTTGAAAAGTCACCCGCTAGAGAATGAAGAGTGCTTGAAACTCCACATGTCAACATCTCCGTTCGGTACCACACCCACAAAATGCCGAAGCAACCATTTCCAGATTAACACCATATGAAAAAATCAGTCAACAACAGAAGGAGATAACGTCCGCAGGAACCTACCACATAGCAAAGGACATAAACCATTTGATTTCATATTATGCAGCTCATTTTTATTTGACAGTTATTGAAATATCTTGTGACATCATGCACAAAAGTGCACTTTATTTGTTTTAAACTATTGTAGTGGCGTTCTGTACAAAAAGTGCACTTTAATTTAGTGTTGTTTTGATATGTCATCTTAGTGACATCATGCACAAAAGTGCACTAATAGCTTGTTTTTAAATGTCTCTGACTATCTTGCACTTTGTTTTGAAATGACATGAATGTTTGTGCCACTGCGTAATAACTGTTTAATAAATACAGTTTTGGTAAATTGACTTAATTGTGATTTCCCTCTCTGCATGAAAGTTTAAAATGAGCATATATTAATGCAGTATGAACAAGAATGTTTTAATGTAGACACATAGAATCATCATACTGCTGTGATTATATGCATCAAGTGTTCATTCAAGGCTAAGGCAAAATATCGAGATATATATCGTGTATCGTGACATGGCCTAAAAATATCGAGATGTTAAAAAAAGGCCATATCGCCCAGCCCTAGTTCAACCCCCCAATTCCAACCCGGATTAGTTTGTCAGATCTATATATAAAACCCCAAATATTTATACTCCAAAACCAGGAGGGTGTACCTGGGCAAGGATGGTTTCATCCTATTGTAGTGAGAAAAACAAATCCTTTCATGAAAACGAGCAATCCTAACTGTCAAAGCCAACGACAGTCGTTGAAGTGTAATTTCCCCCCGTTAGCATTGAGGTATTGTGTGGCAGAACGATCGCTGTGGATCGACTACTACCAGTCCAAAATAGTCGGAATCCCCCACCTTAGCGATCGATTGAATGCCCTGAGATAACAATGGTCTGAATGAATGAAAACATGCATAGACTCTAGAGATGTCCGATAATATCGGCCTGTTGATATTATCGGCCGATAAATGCTTTAAAATGTAATATCGGAAATTATCGGTATCGTTTTTTTTATTATAGGTATCGTTTTTTTTTTTTTTTTTTTTTTTTTGGTTTTTTATTAAATCAACATAAAAAACACAAGATACACTTACAATTAGTGCACCAACCCAAAAAACCTCCCTTCCCTA
This sequence comes from Nerophis lumbriciformis, assembly GCF_033978685.3. Classification (NCBI taxonomy): domain Eukaryota; kingdom Metazoa; phylum Chordata; class Actinopteri; order Syngnathiformes; family Syngnathidae; genus Nerophis; species Nerophis lumbriciformis. Next base: position 24,225,286 of record NC_084565.2, read on the forward strand.
TTTACCGGTACACTCATTCACACAAAAGGGTTGTTTCTTTCTGTTATTAATATTCTGGTTCCTACAATATATATCAATACAATACAATACACGGGATTCAGTCCGTAAGCACACGATTGTGCGTGCTGCTGGTCCACTAATAGTACTAACCTTTAACAGTTAATTTTTACTCATTTCCATTAATTACTAGTTTCTATGTAACTGTTTTTATATTGTTTTACTTTCTTTTTTATTCAAGAAAATGTTTTTAATTTATTTATTTTATTTTATGATTTTTTTTTTAAAAAGGACCTTATCTTCACCATACCAAGTTGTCCAAATTAGGCATAATAATGTGTTAATTCCACGACTGTATATATCGGTCTCGGTAATTAAGAGTTGGACAATATCGGATATCGGCAAAAAAGCCATTATCGGACATCCCTAATAGACACGTATGAATTTTAGACAAGTTTTCATTACAATTTTCTTGGTGGTTTTCCTTTTTTTGAATTGTATTTTAAACTCAACCTTAAAGTTAGACCCCGACCCTCAAATCATTTTAAAAGGTATATGCATGACAACACTTATTCTGTCTCTAACATGTAAATATTGTTTTACATTGGCTTTTTCCCATGTGCAGCAACTGTTGTTCAGTCTCGGTATATGCAGGCTGCTGACCGGTCATCACTTTCAAAGGTATGCCATGCATTTTGATCGGTTTGTTATATTTGTCCTGTATATTATTGGGGAACTACACTCTCGTTTCAAATGTTGCCTATCATTCACAACCCCTATGTAAGACAAGAACACATGTTTCTCTTTTTTTGTGCATTCCAAGTAGGGCTGGGCGATGTATCGAATATACTCGATGTATCGCAGGTTTGTCTCTGTGCGATATAGAAAATGACTATATCGTGATATTCGAGTATACGTTCTCACGCAGTTGCTTTTGGCTGCGGGCATTACACTACAGGCGTTTCTCAGTCTTGTCGCTCTTTCTCACAGAGACGTAAAACAAGCGCACCTTCTTACATACGTCACATACTGTCGCGCGTGCAACGTCATACGCCCTCGCGGAGCAGAGAGGTAGCGGCATGGGTAACATTAGCTGTGATGCTAGCGGTGCGGTGCGAGTGGTAATACGAGAGAGAGAGAGAAGGTGCGAATCTGGTAACAAATGAAGGACTAATTCCCAAGAAAAACAGCACGGGGTCCATCGTCTGGCGGTGGTTTGGCTTCAAGCGGGAAGATGTTGAACAGACAACCGTAATATGTCAAGTATGTGGCAAAAGCGTTGCTACAAAAAGTAGCGGCACTACTAATTTGTGGCATCATTTGAAAAGTCACCAGCTAGAGAATAAGGAGTGCTTGAAACTCCGCATGTCAACATCTCCGGCCGGTGCCACACCCAACAAAATGCCGAAGCAACCGTTTCCAGATCAACACCGTATGAAAAAAATAGTCAACAGAAGGAGATAGCGTCTGCAGGAACCTACCACATAGCGAAGGACATACACTATTTGATTTCCTATTATGCAGCTCATCTTTATTTGACAGTTATTGAAATATCTTGTGTGACATCATGCACAAAAGTGCACTTTATTTGTTTTAAACTATTGGGTGGCGTTCTGTACAAAAAGTGCACTTTAATTTAGTGTTGTTTTGATATGTCATCTTAGTGACATCATGCACAAAAGTGCACTAATAGCTTGTTTTAAAATGTCTGACAATCTTGCACTTTCTGTTTGGAAATGACATGAATGTATGTGCCACTGCTTAATAACTGTTTAATAAATACAGTTTTGGTCAATTGACTTACGGTAGTTGTGATTTCCCTCTCTGCATGAAAGTTTAAAATGAGCATATATTAATGCAGTATGAACAAGAATGTTTTAATGTAGACACATAGAATCATCATACTGCTGTGATTATATGCATCAAGTGTTCATTCAAGGCTAAGGCAAATTATCGAGATATATATCGTGTATCGTGACATGGCCTAAAAATATGGAGATATTAATAAAAGGCCATATCGCCCAGCCCTAATTCCAAGTCATAGAATACAAGGTGCTATAATGCAGCTAATGGGAGTACACCATTCCGCCCATTAGGTCCTCTAAAAAAACATCCAAAAACCGCCAACAATACTTTATTTCAGGGGTCACCAACCTTTTTGAAACCAAGAGCTACTTCTTGGGTACTGATTAATGCGAAGGGCTACCAGTTTGGTAGAATTGCCAGAAATAGCCAATTTGCTCACTTTACCTTTAACTCTATGTTATTATTAATAATTAATGATATTTATCTTTGTGGAAACACTGATCATCTTAATGATTTCTCACAATAAATATATATAGAAACAGATAAATATCAATATGCAACACTTTATTTTAATATTTTCTCTAAGTGCACATTTTTCAAATTGAACATTTTCAAATGATCACTTCTAAGACAGTCTTGTGAAATCACAATATCCCATTTTAACTAGCTAGCCACTAACATTTTTTAACAAATCATGAATTACTTTGCACCATGTTTGTACAAATAATAACTCATGTAAAATACAAAAGTCAACTCTCAAATTTTTAAATAAATTATGTCACACTTTGAACTGGACACCAAATCTGTTATCTGTTTCTTTGTCAGTTAATGAAGGCCAAGTCTTTAAAATATTTTCTTGGATTTTCAAATTCTATTTGAGTTTTGTCTCTCTTAGAATTAAAAATGTCGAGACCAGCTTGCTAGTAAATAAATACAATATAAAAAATAGAGGCAGCTCACTGGTAAGTGCTGCTATTTGAGCTATTTTTAGAACAGGCCAGCGGGCTACTCATCCGCGTTGGTGACCCCTGCTTTATTTACATCTCCTGATCTGAATATTTACAAACCATTAGCAATATTTTTATTATAAGTGCTGCCGCTGACAAACTATTTTAAGCCACGCTGTGATCACAGAGACGTAACTATCAATACTGCTGCATGATGCTTCGTGTTTCACTAAAGCTGGATCTGTTTAGCACAAAGCATATAAAGCTTGTAGTTCATCCTCCGTATATTCAGACTAAAAAAAAAATCTCGATTATCATTTGTCCCAAAGTAGTCGTATTTATCCCACAGGATGTCTGCCATGAGTAGTAGTGTTGTTATTGTTGAAGGGAAAAGCGAACGTTGTGATCTGTGAATTTATTACTCCACTGTAAGCTTAAAATGAGCAAAATATGTAAATATTACATGTTATTATGAATGTGCCTGTTACTACATTACATATAGACTTACAGCTTGTATATAAAACGCTGGAGGTTTTTGGATGTTTGTTAGAGCGTTTTAAAGGCGGAATAAAGCCACTCCCATTGGCTCTATTGTTAGTTGACTTTTGCTAGCGTTTATTTACGAGTACATAAAAAAAATAAAAACATATGAGTGCTTGTCTCGCATAAGAATTGTGAACGATAGGCAAAATAAAATAAAAAAAGTGAAGTTCCCCTTTAAGAGTTATCTGATTTGTGACATAAGGCCAAGCCTGGTAGGCGTACCATGTTTTCTCTTCTAGCTATGTTAGAAGAACATACTGTACAATTGTTCTATCTTTAATGACAATCCTGTGAATGCATTTCCTTCCACAGAGTAACTCACTGAACAGCGATTCTGTGAGTATTCTACAGAGACCCTCCTCTCCTAGACCCGGCGGGGTCAAACTAAAAGTGGGCACCCCTCCACGATGTTCCATGGGCCCTCCAGCTTTTGGAATGTGTATGTAATAAGTCCGAATATGTGTCGGAAGACTTAAATTCACAGCCTTGCTTGCGATGAATTGATTTGACATTTTTATAACCTCTTCCTTGCAGCTAAGATGTCACGTCAAAGTCAGCCTTCACTGCTTGAAAAGACAGTCCTGCAATCCACGTTCTCCGACGGACACTTTGGTCGCCCAGAGTTTGACATTTCGGTCATTGGAGGTAATCATCCTCTACAATTTGTATGTTCATAACAAATAGGAGTAGTTTCATTGTCAGTCTGCCTTAGGTAAAACGGTAATAAAAAGTGCAGAGCAAGCTGAGTCGCACCATGAAGATGAGAAGCAACTAATTGAGATGCAAGCATTTTTCATTTCTTACCTCTCTGGGAAGGTGAGCACACCCAATTTTTAGTCTTCTGTTGCAGGCCATTTTTAGAGATGTCAGCTATTTTGTTCCGTTTGATGGCAGATGGCGGCTAATACAAACAGGCTTAAGGCTGAAGCTGAAGCGAGGTTACTGCAGAAGATGGAGGAAGAAGAGGTGCTTCAAACTGAGGTGATTGCGAAGAAGCGCCAGTACCTCCTCATGGAGAAGGAACGACAGGCAACCGAGCTTCTGAATATGCAGGTCAGAAATACAATCAAAGCCTGAATGTTGTACTATTTTTTAGTCTCGGAAGTTACACAACATGGTATTAAAATTGCTTACCCAAAATCTGAAGATCCACATCTTTTAAAATGAGTGACAAAGCCAGTTTTTTTTATATTTATTTTGTGAAGCTTTTCTTTGGCAGGCTCATCTAGCTAGCTAAATACGTCTCACAAGCAGTATCATGTCAATGAGGCAAGAGGATTTTTTTCGTGTGTGTCATATTATATTAATTGAAAAATAGTCAAACCAGACATTAAACCTTCAAACCGACACAAAACTGCCATGACGATAATTTCAATGATCATCTACAATTAGACTGTCCCTTATAAACACACTACTGGTTGGTAGTTACATGACAGGCTGTCATGTGTCGTTAAGTGTGAAAGCTGCCAGAAGAGCAGCAGCAAAAATAGCCGCGTCACTCTGTACAATTCAGTTCGCTACACAGAAGCTTCATGGTTGGAGTTAACATAAACACAAAGACATCAATACAACAAGAGCAGCTTGTACCAAAAAGGAATTCAGTGTCAGTTGTCTGGGCACACTTTGGCTTCAATAAGGATGACGTTGACCAAATAGTAGTAAGCACTAGGGATGATGTTTGATAAGAAATTATCGAGTTCGAGCCTATTATCGAATCCTCTTATCGAACCGATGTCTTATCGATTCTCTTATCGAGTCCAGATAGGTTGTTGTATATGGAAAAAAACACACAATATTTGGTTTAACAAAAGCTCACTTTTATTATACAAGGAAAAAATGAAATCTAATAAATAAATAAATATTGACTGTTACCCCCCTAAAAAAATAAAATAAATAAATATTGACTGTTGTTACCCAAAGTATATTAAGTGGGATTTTTCAGAAAAACAAATATATACAGAAACACAAAAACAACCTGTCTCTGTGATCACTATAGGTGTATAAATAATAATATAGTGTTAAATAAAATCAGTCCCTTGGGCACAAAACTGAAAATAATACAGCTCTCCAAAAAGTGCACTTCTGCTGCTATTTGACATAACTGTTTGTTATGATGCTTTGACATTTTTGCACTTTATTTCTTTATTGAAAGAAAATTCTAAGAAGAGAAAAGTTGTTTGCAAATGTGGTTACAATGCTAACAAATGAAAAGTTAAAGCTAAAAACACTTTATTGAGTTAACATTATTTCTTTATAGGGGGAAAGATGTGATGTTATGAGCTAGGGAATATAACAACTACACTACCCAGCATGCAACGGGAGTGACGAGCATGCGCGGTAGCCCCGGCAAAGCTAAGAATGAGGTTATGAGCACGCTGTGAAAGTAAACGTCAAGAACTCCGCCGACACGCCTCGTCTGCATTATTTATAATTAGACAGACAACACATATACAGTTTGATTTTGTTTTGTTTACAAGGAAAGAAAAACAAAAGTTAAAAAAGGGAGATCATGTCATATATGTTGTGTATATGTATGTGCTGCGGTTGCTTTAAGAACGTTGCGACAGCTGCCGTAAAGGAGGTGCGTTGCTAGCCTGGTTGCTATGTTTCCGGTTGGTCGTAAAAGTGTTCGTCATGTGTTTGTACCCTGCTCAAATCTCTCTGTAAAGTTATTCATTGGATTATACTTTTTGTTTTGAACTTTATTACACCTTGGAGCGCTTTTTCCGGTCCATTGTTTTTCCTGCTTTCGCTATCTGCGCCTAATGACTGAGCTACGTGACGTCATTTCTTGTGATGTCACACGGAGCATTTCTGGTCGGGACGGGATTCGTTCCCAGGGATTCGAATAAAGAACCAACTCTTTTTCTTTACTATAGTGGTCTCGATAACGGGTACCGGTTCTCAAAAAGGGATTCGAGTCCGAGAACTCTGTTCTTTTCTTATCGAACAACCGGGAAAATCGGTTTTGAGTATCATCCCTAGTAAGCACAGTCTTGTTACCGAATATGAACAATGCATGTCACAAAAAACAGACTCGGACTACTTGTAAGCTCCCGACTGCATGTCCCGCTATAAAGAAATGTCCTTAACGAAATAATTTACAAATGATTGTAGAAAGACATTAATTTGGTATTTTTTTTGTGAAAAATACCTATTTCATATGGTGGAGTTATATACATTTCATCACACCACCGTATTAAAATGTTTGTAATTAGAAGAAATACCGGTACACCTTTTTTTATTCTTTACTTGATACATTTTTTTTTTTCGCAATACATTTTCATTCTTGTTGGTGTTTTCAATAGGGGTGTAACTAACAATTTGTTTTCACAACGATTCGATTCAAAATTTGTGGTTGCCGAAACAATTCAGGGATGATATTAGTGAGTTAAAATCTTTTAACTTTTAAGCAAAAATAATCAACCAGTGTGACTGAAATTCATAGTGGAGATGGTTATCGATCCAAGATCGTTTACAAAGACAATGGATACATTTTATGGATGCTACAAAAAAGAAAACATTTGATTTAAGAACAGCAGACTTTAATGAAATGTAGCACTTGTAATAATAAATATGTTAAACGTTAACTCTTATTTTCCCGTCATCAAAACAAAAACGATGGATATCTACAGTGGTCGAGAAAGGTCTTGCATACTGTATGTGTGTTTTGACTCCCTGAGTTTATTACCGCCTGTTAAGAAAGTGTCTGAGAGTGTATCACCGACTGTGTCTCTCCTTCTCCACGGCCGGGCATTTCAATATCATAACTTTCAGATACAGCACGATTGCAAAAGCCATAATAAATCTAATCGACGCAACAGGACTTTAAACCACAGAAGACGCGGCCGACACAATGGAAGTGACAGTGCGAGTCTTTTCATGAAAAACAAATAAATAGAAGAGATGAAGGAGGCTATGGAAATTTTGAGGCGAGGGACTACCGCCATCAGCAGGGATGAGCTTCCGCTTTCGCGCACCTGGGTCGCTGTCAGTTATAGGCGGAGAACAGATGCTGTATGACCGAGTTGGGGAACTTTATTAGGCAGGTAAATATACTGTTAAAATGTTGGTTACTGTAATTTTATTGAAAATTGTTAGAATGTTTAAAACGTGAGCAGCAAGTGTTTCATCTGGTTAATTCAACCTAAAGTGTTGATTCCACATTATTCAAATAAAATGTGAATGCATTGGCCATTAAGGTTTACATTCTACCTTTAATGTTGTTTTTGACACAAATAATACAAATACAAAATACGTTTATATAAAAAATAAAGTGCAACCAAATCTCTTCAGGTCAAATGAGCAGTGGTTTGACCAGCTACTACTTTCATTTTAATAAAAGCTATGATGGCAGAGAAAAGTCACAATTGCAAACGCCACAACACAATAACAAAGTCATAACACAACAATACAAAGACGGAATAAAAGTGACAGCGGACACGTTTCAGCGACACACCGACTTCCTGAAACGGAAAGGTGAAAACAGTGTGATGAACAAAGCTGTAAAAGTAAATGAAGTGTGACCACTTTTTCAGTCTTATATAATTTTCTTTTTACTTTTTCAATAATACTAATAGACTATGTTCAAGAAGTCAGTCCATTGCTGTAACTCGGTCCGCTGTCACTTCTGCAGTGTCCATTACGTCCTTTTGTGGCTTAATTAAAGTTGTGTTGCGGCTTTATATTATTGTTTTGTGGTGTTAATTTGTTGTGGCTTTTGCAATCCTGCTCCAGTTGAAAGTAGTTGTGTTGTAATTTATGATGATGTCTGGTCATGGTAGCATTTGTGATCTTTCTCAGCCACCGTAGCTATTCACCATTCTTGTTTTGCTGACTGATGGTGATGACGGGCAGACAGACTTGAATAACGTTTAACGTCCTTATCGTGAAAAGTGTTCAACTTCATCTGAAGTCTGCCATTCTTAAATCCAATGTTTTCCTTTTTCTAGACTCGATAAAATCTTTTTCTTTTTTTTTCTTTTCTCTTTTTTTTTTTTAAAATAAATAATGTTGGATTGATACCTATCTTCCAGAAGGAAAACTGCCGAGCACAGATCAATGTAGCTGAATCTAAGGAATATAAATTGATATGTTGATTAATCGTTTGTTACACCCCTAGTTTTCATCCCATTGATTCAATAAATAGATCCTGATTGTTAATCTGTGCATAATCTTTTAAATTACTTTTCAATTACAAAATTATACAAATATTTAAGAGAATAAACAGATTTTTGGAGTGGAATAATCGTGCATGACCGAAATCAAAGTAGGAGGTAGAAGTACCGGTAAGTTATCTTCTTCTCAATCCCTTTCAGGAAAAACTGGATCATCATGCTTACATACTGTACATTACCTTTTCAATTATATTCATTAATTGTATGTGTTGTCTACCTTGTACTTTTTTTTTTTTTTATGTCATTGCCTGAAATAAATGTAACTGTAAGAGTTTAATTTAATCGGGATTTGGATTGTTGCCCAAATAGCCCCGCCCAACGTCATATACAGCCGCAAATTCCAAAGCGATAAATTGAGCTTCTCTTTTCTCAAAAGTGTTTTACTCTCCTCTTTATTCCATCAGGTCTCTGCTCTGACTCGTGTGGCTGACGTTGCCAAACCGTTTACAAAATCCTACAATTCTTTCGCCTCTGCGGTCGACACCACCCTTCACGAGCTACCTGTCAAGAACTTTTACATTGACGGGGACGGGAAAGAGTTTCTTGGTTTGACACATTTTTTTTAAATTTTGAACATTAAATATTCATCAACTAGCACATTTATGTTTTCAATTCACACTTAATGTAGGTAAAGCTGAAGCCTGTTTGAAGGAGAGCGAGGAGCTTCTGAGGGAGTGGACGAAGGAAGATTACAAGGACAACAGTGCAGCTCTTGAGTGCCTTCAAAGCATGAAAAGTTACTCAAAAGACATGAGTCAGCAGTTATCCGGGTTGGTTCATTTATACAAATCAGACAAAAGATTACATTTTAGTTTAAAACAGTGGTGTCAAACATACGGCCCGCGGATTTTCGAACAGGTTTTATCTGGCCCGCAGGATGAGTTTGCTAAGTATAAAAACAAGCCGAAATTTTTGAATGAAAGAAACTGATGTTCTAAATGTGTCTACTAGATGTCGCAATAGCAATTATTTGTATCTTTGTAGATGATGCTACATATGTAAAAAGAAAAAAGAAAAAAAACACATGTTAGTGCACCAGTCGAGGAAATGAAACTGCATAAATAACATCCTGTAATTTGATTTTGATGTAATTTTTTTATCTTGATAGAATGAAAATCAACACCAATGAGTTGACTGATGAACATTATCACATAATTTATTCAGAAAGTATAAATACAGACAAATAAAGATAGAATACTATTAACCGCAACATGTAAGTGTAAAAAACAAACAAAAAACAACAACATTATGAATTGTACATTTTCTTAATGTGCTTGTTCTATTTTTAAACAAAACTATCTGAAGTTGTCTTTATTTTTAAGTTATCATGCCGTGATTTTACCAGTGCAGCCCACTTGGGAGTAGATTTTTCTCTGTGTGGCCCCCGATCTAAAATTAGTTTGACATCCCTGGTTTAAAACGTATGGTTTGAAAAGTGTGAGGTTAAAGTGCTTGAAATTCTTACCTTTTTTTCATATAATTGTATAAAGACAAAATATTTCATTAAAATTGGCATGAATAGGATTTTTTAAAATTTGACTTTTAGTCATAAAATGCTGAAAGAAATGAAAGTTGTGCATGCAATCTACTAGAATTTGATTTGATGTTGATGGTATTTTTTCCCCACTGTATTTTTAGGGCATTTTCAGAGCTTCTGGAGCTGTCATCACTGATCTGCCGGCACACAGTCCAAGTCCAGCAAGCTGCAGAGGAGGAGCAACTTGGTGCTGCAAGATCCCTGGAGCTCTTCTGTCCTAACCCATTATGAATGTGCCGCAACATGGGATATTGAGTACATGCACTTTAAATTACACCACCACCTCCCTTTTTAATGTCTTACTTTGGTGGTATTTTTTTTTTTAATCAATGTCTGTTTTTTTGTGTGCTCCTAACTTTGAATGATTCAGAATGTGGAGGAACCACAGCCTGGAGGGTAAACACTTGTAGTGTGGACTTATTTTTGAATACATTTAATAAAATTGGACAACCCAGTGTTGCAAACAGTCTAAGTCATTAAAAAAAAAAAATCAATATAATTATTTAGACCTTTTTAATGTATGTATAAGCACCAAGGAACAATAAACCAGGGGTGTCAAAGTTAAGGCCCGCGGGCCAGATCTGCCCCGTGAAGGAATTATGTATGGCCCCCGGGATTATATTTGATTAGTATTAGAACTGACCTGCAGGCCACAGCCGCCTGCTGAGGTTTTGCACGCACCAATACTCCATCAGTGTTGGCGCTAGGAATTTTCAAAATGGAAGTGATAAAAATGGGGTCCCACAGTAACTTTTTGGGGTCCCACTCTTTTGTAACTGTTTTGAAAACAAATGATAAATGTATGCATTATCCTGTTATATCTCACATTCTATATTGTGTTTTGGAAAAAGGTTGTCATAAACGTTACTTAATTCATTTTAAAAAATAATACAAAAGAAAACAAATGTTTATGCATATGTAAATGTATTCAGTTATAAATATTAATTCACTTTCTTCTTTCCTTCATGGATCTAAATTTTACCGCTGCCGGTATTTTTTTTCTATATTTTTATTGTAATATTTTCAGAATGTGTATGTTCTATTTTTGGCCAAAGTAAGACAAAGAAAACAATCTGAAGTTGTCTTTGTTTTTTAGTTTTGATGCCATGATTTTAATAGTCCGCCCCGCATGTGCACAGATTTTCCTCCATGTGGCCCCTGAGCTAAAATGAGTTTGACACCCCTGCGATAAACAAATAAAGCTGCTAGCAGCACCGAGGTGGCCCTGTCAGCCCTGTGCAACTCGGGTTTTTCGTAAACTGGCATATGCGTTATTTTCTTGCATAAGGATTGTGAATGAAACATTAAAAAAAAAAAAGTGCAGTTCTCCTATAAGGCCCTCGAAAATACTATCAAAAAGGGATAATATAAAATAATGTTGCAAAGGCCCAATTGAAACTATAGTGATAGAATGTAGTGTTGCACTGCATACCACACAAATAAACAATACCTTAACTCAGGGGTGTCAAAGGTACAGGCCTGTGAACAGGTCTTACCCGGCCCGCGGGATAAGTTTGCAAAGTATAAAAATGAACCTGAATTTTTGAATGAAAGAAACAGCTGTTCTAAATGTGTCCACTGGATGTTGAAATAGCAATTCTTTGTAGATGATGCTACATATGTACAAAATAAACCACATGATGTTAATGCACCAGTCGAGGAAAATGATCAAACTACATAAATAACGTATGGTAATTTGATTCTGATATAATTTTTTTATCTTGATGGATTGAAAATTAGCACCAATGAGTTGACTGATGAACATTACCCCATAATTTATTCAGAAAATATAAATAACGACAAAGATAGAATACTATTAAGTAAAAAAAACATTATGATTTGTACAATTTCAGAATGTGCTTGTTCTATTTTTAAACAAAGAAAACAATCTGAAGTTGTCTTTGTTTTTAAGTTATCGTGCAGTGATTTTACCAGTCCGGCCCACTTGGGAGTAGATTTTTTTCCATTTGGCCCCCCAATCTAAAATGAGTTTGACACCCCTGCCTTAACTGCTCATTGTCTTTTTAATGTCAACATTTTTCTCAATTATTAACACTGGGGTGGTGAAACATGTTTTTTTTTCTCACAATTTTCTCAAATTATGGAGTGTTTACGTTAAGTATCATTACGTCGAGTGAGGTGATATGACAGTCTTTCCCGATAGGGGGGCAGTGTACGCTTAAAATGATGACGACACGCCTGTGAATCGCACCGAAGAAGAGTTTAGTACTGATGAACTGCCAGCGTCCTTCTCGTAGCACGTAAGTTTACACTTATATTGTCACTCATTTACGTTTTTAATACCAACTAACTGTCTTATTGACATAAGCAGACATTATTGTTTTGTGTTCGTATGCATTGTGACGTCGAAGAATTGACATTCTGGCAATACAACATGACTAGCTTTTTTGTTTATGTGCCAGCTAATTGTTGGTCAAATAAACAGTAAACAAGGTGAAAGGTGCTCATTGTTTAATAGCAAAGGTGTGATTGGTGACGGCGTGGCTCATGTGGTAGGGCCAGCAACTTGAGAGTTCCTGGTTCCATTCCCAGCTTCAGCCAATGTCCGATGAGAAAGACACTTCACCCTTACTCCTGATGGGTCGTGGTTAGGGTCTCGCATTGCATATCATGCATGAATGTGGAAATAATGTCAAAGCACTTTGAGTACCTTCCATTTTAATCCATTTTACATAAATCCATCGAACGTGGTTGCACAAAGCTAGAATTAAAGGCCTGCTGAAATGCGATTTTCTTATTTAAACGGGGATAGCAGGTCCATTCTATGTGTCATACTTGATCATTTCGCGATATTGCCATATTTTTGCTGAAAGGATTTAGTAGAGAACATCGACTATAAGGTTCGCAACTTTTGGTCGCTGATAAAAAAAGCCTTGCCTGTACCGGAAGTAGCAGACGAGTAGCGTGACGTCACAGGTTGTGGAGCTCCTCACATCCGCACATTGTTTACAATCATGGCCACCAGCAGCGAGAGCGATTCGGACCGAGAAAGCGACGATTTCCCCATTAATTTGAGCGAGGATGAAAGATCCGTGGATGAGGAAAGTGAGAGTGAAGGACTAGAGGGCAGTGGGAGCGATTCAGATAGGGAAGATGCTGTGAGAGGCGGGTGGGACCTGATATTCAGCTGGGAATGACTAAAACAGTAAATAAACACAAGACATATACAGGTAAAAGCCAGTAAATTAGAATATTTTGAAAAACTTGATTTATTTCAGTAATTGCATTCAAAAGGTGTAACTTGTACATTATATTTATTCATTGCACACAGACTGATGCATTCAAATGTTTTTCATTTAATTTTGATGATTTGAAGTGGCAACAAATGAAAATCCAAAATTCCGTGTGTCACAAAATTAGAATATTACTTAAGGCTAATACAAAAAAGGGATTTTTAGAAATGTTGGCCAACTGAAAAGTATGAAAATGAAAAATATGAGCATGTACAATACTCAATACTTGGTTGGAGCTCCTTTTGCCTCAATTAATGCGTTAATGTGGCGTGGCATGGAGTCGATGAGTTTCTGGCACTGCTCAGGTGTTATGAGAGCCCAGGTTGCTCTGATATTGGCCTTCAACTCTTCTGCGTTTTTGGGTCTGGCATTCTGCATCTTCCTTTTCACAATACCCCACAGATTTTCTATGGGGCTAAGGTCAGGGGAGTTGGCGGGCCAATTTAGAACAGAAATACCATGGTCCGTAAACCAGGCACGGGTAGATTTTGCGCTGTGTGCAGGCGCCAAGTCCTGTTGGAACTTGAAATCTCCATCTCCATAGAGCAGGTCAGCAGCAGGAAGCATGAAGTGCTCTAAAACTTGCTGGTAGACGGCTGCGATGACCCTGGATCTCAGGAAACAGAGTGGACCGACACCAGCAGATGACATGGCACCCCAAACCATCACTGATGGTGGAAACTTTACACTAGACTTCAGGCAACATGGATCCTGTGCCTCTCCTGTCTTCCTCCAGACTCTGGGACCTCGATTTCCAAAGGAAATGCAAAATTTGCATGGTTGGGTGATGGTTTGGGGTGCCATGTCATCTGCTGGTGTCGGTCCACTCTGTTTCCTGAGATCCAGGGTCAACGCAGCCGTCTACCAGCAAGTTTTAGAGCACTTCATGCTTCCTGCTGCTGACCTGCTCTATGGAGATGGAGATTTCAAGTTCCAACAGGACTTGGCGCCTGCACACAGCGCAAAATCTACCCGTGCCTGGTTTACGGACCATGGTATTTCTGTTCTAAATTGGCCCGCCAACTCCCCTGACCTTAGCCCCATAGAAAATCTGTGGGGTATTGTGAAAAGGAAGATGCAGAATGCCAGACCCAAAAACGCAGAAGAGTTGAAGGCCACTATCAGAGCAACCTGGGCTCTCATAACACCTGAGCAGTGCCAGAAACTCATCGACTCCATTCCACGCCGCATTAACGCAGTAATTGAGGCAAAAGGAGCTCCAACCAAGTATTGAGTATTGTACATGCTCATATTTTTCATTTTCATACTTTTCAGTTGGCCAACATTTCTAAAAATCCCTTTTTTGTATTAGCCTTAAGTAATATTCTAATTTTGTGACACACGGAATTTTGGATTTTCATTTGTTGCCACTTCAAATCATCAAAATGAAATGAAATAAACATTTGAATGCATCAGTCTGTGTGCAATGAATAAATATAATGTACAAGTTACACCTTTTGAATGCAATTACTGAAATAAATCAAGTTTTTCAAAATATTCTAATTTACTGGCTTTTACCTGTATATACTCTATTAGCTACAACACAACCAGGCTTATATTTAATATGCCACAAATTAATCCCGCATAACAAACACCTCCCCCCTCCCGTCCATATAACCCGCCAATACAACTCAAACACCTGCACAACACACTCAATCCCACAGCCCATAGTACCGTTCACCTCCCCAAAGTTCATACAGCACATATATTTCCCCAAAGTCCCCAAAGTTACGTACGTGACATGCACATAGCGGCACGCACGTACGGGCAAGCGATCAAATGTTTGGAAGCGTACTCACGGTACCGCGTCTGCGCATCCAACTCAAAGTCCTCCTGGTAAGAGTCTCTGTTGTCCCAGTTCTCCACAGGCCAATGGTAAAGCTTGACTGTCATCTTCCGGGAATGTAAACAATGAAACACCGGCTGTGTTATCCGGCACAACAGTCAGGGGGTGCATTCTACGGCGGGGGTGCGTTATACGGCACAACACCTGCCGCAATACACCGCTTCCCACCTACAGCTTTCTTCTTTGCTGTCTCCATTGTTCATTGAACAAATTGCAAAAGATTCACCAACACGGATGTCCAGAATACTGTGGAATTTTGCGATGAAAACAGACAACTTAATAGCTGGCCACATGCTGTCCCAAAATGTCCTCCACAATCCGTGACGTCATGCGCTGACGTCATCATACCGAGACGTTTTCAGCAGGATATTTCGCGGGAAATTTAAAATTGCACTTTAGTAAGCTAACCCGGCCGTATTGGCATGTGTTGCAATGTTAAGATTTCATCATTGATGTATAAACTATCAGACTGCGTGGTCCGTAGTAGTGGGTTTCAGTAGGCCTTTAAATATTTCTGTCAAAGAAAATGATATAGAAAATAAGGGCCTTACTCTGATTTTAATCCCCTTTGCCATCAAGGCAGAAAAGAAAGGAAATGTCAACAAAACCAAGGAAAATATACAACATAAAGTAGCAAGAAACACGTCAATAACGAATGAAGCAAAATATGTTCTAATTTAGACCAAAAATCACTTAATATTCTCTACTGCTCACTTGGAATTGGGGGTTAAATCACCAAAAATGATTCCAGTTTTTAACAAAGTTTTAATGCACAAAGGTTTTATCCAAGTCTTTCTCCCGCAGAACGTGACTTTTCAGTCACGTCCGTATCACCTCTTTCCCCCCTGATCTCGGCCGCTCACTGTTAAAGACAACAGATGATTAGATTAACACGTACCACCTGGGAAATCTAATCACCTGTCAGCTGTGTCTCGCCGTCAACACATGGCCCGCCCCCATCCGATGGTGCTTGTCCTCAGCACCATAGACAGAGGCGGTGACCTTTGCTCTTGCAGGCGCGCTGGCCACACCTCCCTCCACAATAACCTTAGAGGAAAATCAAATTTAAAACATTTGTATGCTCGTACAACACTTAAAACCTTTAGTATATACGTATGTGGAATTAAATTATGGAACGGATCAACCAAAGAAATCAAACAAAGCACCAATATGTTTCAGTTTAAGAGACTGTTCAAACTACAAGTGTTCACAAAGTACACACAACAAGAATTATGATGAACATCTTCAACCCTTTTTTTTTCCTTTTATTTGTTTTTTTTATTGAGACAAAGATTGTTTATGTTTTTAATATTTGTATGCTTACTATGGTATACTATTTATTATTTATTTGTTCACTGTTCTGTTAGAGAGGACAAGGAAATTGGATAAAATTGCTATGGTATGAAAAGGGGTTGGATTAAATAAGCTCTGCTTCTTCCTACTCCTTTTCGGACGTGTTGTAATGAAACAACTGGAATTGTGTGATGCATTACATTATGTCGTATGCACAGCACCTCGGTTACAAAGGATGGAAAGGATAATGCACACGAGGGCACAAAAAGAGGGCGAAAACAAAAGGTGTATAAAGTAGACTAAAAATTTACCATACAAGCAATATGAAATATAACATACCGTATTTTTCGGATTATAAATCGCTCCGGGGTATAAGTCGCACCGGCCGAAAATGCATAATAAAGAAGGAAAAAACATATATAAGTCGCACTATATATGTGCGCCCCCCCTCCTCCCTCCCGTTGGCTCCAGACAGAGCCGATTTTTGATGCAATATTTCTTTATTGAGCACAGGAGCACCCCGACGTGTCTTATTTCATTTCATTTTTATTTATCTCCTTCATTGATGTGCATCTTTGATCTATAGACAATTATACCTCAATTATACATTTACACATCAATGCTTGAGAAGGATCAGGATGAAGAAAAATCTTATATTTTTCTGCCCCTTTCAACATAATACGTAGTCTTACTTAATGATATCATATAAACCAACAATTACATCCAAATATAATGAAAACAAACAAAAAAACACACAAAAAAACACAAGAAGGGCAAAACTTCATGATGTACAAACCGAACAAAAGAAGTAATATACACCTCACGGGATGATACAAAACAAATACAAAACCAGGAAAAAAATAAGTAAAATAATAAATATAATATATTGGACGGCGTGGCGCAGTGGAAGAATGGCCGTCCGCGACCCGAGGGTCCCTGGTTCAATCCCCACCTAGTACCAACCTCGTCATGTCCGTTGTGTCCTGAGCAAGACACTTCACCCTTGTTCCTGATGGGTGCTGGTTAGCGCCTTACATGGCAGCTCCCTCCATCAGTGTGTGAATGTGTGTGTGAATGGGTAAATGTCGAAGTAGTGTCAAAGCGCTTTGAGTACCTTGAAGGTAGAAAACCGCTATACAAGTACAACCCATTTATCATTTATCATTTATAAAGCAAAATGTAAACACTTATGGCTGTCCATATGATCTTATTGTTCTGTCTTTTAATATTTTTTTAATTGGAAATATTTTTACAATCTTTTATCTCATTGTAAAGAGAATTCCATAGTTTAACCCCCACCACTGATATGCACATTTCTTTTAAAGTTGTCCTTGAATACTGATGTTGGAAATTACCTTTTCTACTATGCTCTTCATTCTCAGAAGTGATGACAAACATTTTTTGTAAATTTGCTGGTAATGTTTTACTTTTAGCCTTAAACATGACACATAATCTCTGTAATTTTACTAGCTCCTGTAATTTCAATAAACCCGAATTAATAAATAATATGTTAGTGTGTTCTTAATAATCTACTTTATGAATAATCTTTATAGCTCTTTTCTGTGGTAGTTGATACAGAGAAAGTTGCGGTGCACAAGGAATACAATTTGAAACGTCATTATACAACTAGACATGCTGAGGAGTATGCAAAATAACAGGGAGATGAGAGAGTGAACCGGGTTGCAAATTTTAAAACCAGTCTACTGAGGCAACAAGATTTCGTCAAGAAAGCAAGCGAAAAGAGCGATGCAGCAGTCAAAGCTAGCTACATGGTGAGTGAGATGGTTGATAGGGCGGGAAAGCCATTCAAAGAAGATGAATTCATTAAAAAGTGCATGTTAGATTTTTTTTAAGAAATATTTTCTTGCGGCCCAGCCTCACCCAGTTTCTGCATCCAGTGGCCCCCAGGTAAATTGAGTTTGAGACCCCTGTGCTTACTCCAAACTTTCTTTCTGCTGCTCGATTGCCGTTTTCTGCTGCATATTTCACTACTTCCAGCTTGTAACCTGCAGTATATGATTTTTATTCAGCCCTTCTCAGTTTTTATAAGTTACCGCCAATGTTGAAATGATCAATTTTCATAGGTACGGAAGTAGTAGCAGGTAGCATCTTTTTTTCCCACAATGCACTTCTGCCATGACCCGCCCCCCGCCGAATTGTTATTGGTTGACGTGTGTGTGTGACGATTACTGATATACGCCTAGTCTCTTACGTGAATGAGATAAATAATATTATTTGATATTTTACTGTAATGTGTTAATAATTTCACACATAAGTCGCTCCTGAGTATAAGTTGCACCCCCGGCCAAACTATGAAAAAAATCTGCGATTTATAATCCGAAAAATACGGTATATGTAATATTTACATATTATATATACATGATATAATATATACTGATATATTATTATATTATATTACGATATAATGTATAACAATTCCCAATTACCATGTACAATATTACAGTATATTGTACAATATTACAGAATATAACCATGCTTCATTCTTTCCGGTTTCTTCCGACTAAAAAAGAAAAACCTATATATATATATATATATATATATTGAACGTTTTATCAAATGCGTTTTTTGTTGATATCGATTACGTGTCTCTCGCGATAGCCCTAGGAAGGATGCACCAGGTGGAGGAGATAAAAGACGGCGGAACCCTGGTCGAGGGCGAGGCCGAGGTAAATTTGTCACAAGACAAGTGGAGGAAGACGTCAAGCCAGAGCAGAATGGAGAGGGAACGACACCAAAAGGAATCTGTCAGACTATGTGTCCTGCTGTGGAGCTGCAAAAGCGGGAGACCCAAAACCGTCTGCACCGCTTCGAGATGCTGGCGGGCACGGAGAAAGACCGGCGACCCCGGGTTGACCCCCTGCGCGCAGTTAAGGAGTATACGAGACCGGCGGCCGGGAAAGATGCCACTAACACCGCTGACCTCAGACCTCCAGCTGTGTTGTTAAAAACTGTGTGTTACCTCATCGATGAGGTTGCTGCTGATCCACATCTGTGTCCTTGGACTGAGGCTAGTACCTGTTCATAGTCATCCACTAACATGATATTATTCTACAAACCCTAACTGAACATTTTTACATTGTGTAACAGGTGTATAGCTTTGTGTTTGACCGCCTGCGCAGCATCAAGCAGGACATGATCATCCAAAGGGTGCACGGGCCGGAGTGCGCTGCCATTTTAGAGCGGACTGTACGCTTTCTCATCTACGCCTCCTACCGGCTTTGTGGTGAGCCTCTACGACTTTACGACCCGCGTATCAACGACACACACCTCCAGGAGATCTTGAGCTGGCTGCTGGACTGCTACGCACAAGGAAGAGCACATCATGCCAACCAAGAAGAATTCCACGCTCTCAGTTTGCTGTATAACTTAGGTGGGTTTTGCAGTTTTTATATTTAACATATTGATGTTTTTAATTGGTACACATGCACAATCTAATAACCTCCAACACAAGAGCTGTACATGGCTGTAACTACAACAACAATAATAAATATATTCAGTATTAATAACAGCTCTCAACTTAAGTAACATTAAATATTATATAATAAAAGTAGAAGTTAACTCCAGTAAAATAAAGCTTAACCCTCTCGGTACATTACATACAGGGTTGCCTATACCAGTGTTTTGGTACCGGTACCAACATGTATTTTGATACTTTTCAAAATAAAGGGGACCACAAAAAATTTAATTATTGGCTTTATTTTAACTGAAAATCTTAAGATACATTAAACATATGTTTCTTATTGCACTCAAAGAACAATTCAATCAAATTAAATAGGATCGTGAACATACTAGACAACTTCTCTTTTAGTAGTACCGTATTTTCCGGACCATATGGCGCACTGCCGATGAGCGGGTCGAGTCAGGGTTATTTTCATTCAAAAGTCGCACCGGATTATGGACTATGGACTGGACTCTCACTATTATGTTAGATCTACTATGGACTGGACTTTCACAATAGTATGTCAGACCCACTCGCCGTCCATTACATCCGGTCTCCCCACCCACATATGCGGTCCTCTCCAAGGTTTCTCATAGTCATTCACATCGACATCTTCACCCGTCATCTTTGTTGTAGCGGTGTAGCGTGCAAAGACGGGAGTGGAAGAAGTGTCAAAAGATGGCGCTAACTGTTTTAATGACATTCAGACTTTACTTCAATCAATAACGGAGCAACATCTCCTCATCCGGAAACAACAACAAGGCTGTAAATGTGTCCCGTGAAAAACCGTCTGACCGGAACTCTCTAATAACTAAAGTTCGTTGGGTGAATAATGTAAACTCACTACACCGGTGTGTTTTAGCGCTTTCATGGCGAGTTTACTGACAGATATAAGTAAGAACTTTACACTACCGTATTTTTCGGACTATAAGTCGCAGTTTTTTTTCATAGTTTGGTGCGACTTATACTCGGGAGCGACTTATGTGTGACATTATTAACACATTACCGTAAAATATCGAATAATATTATTTAGCTCATTCACGTAAGAGACTAGACTTATAAGATTTCATGGGATTTAGCGATCAGGAGTGACAGATTGTTTGGTAAACGTATAGCATGTTCTATATGTTATAGTTATTTGAATGACTCTTACCATAATATGTTACGTTCACATACCAGGCACGTTCTCAGTTGGTTATTTATGCCTCATATAACGTACACTTATTCAGCCTGTTGTTCACTATTCTTTATTTATTTTAAATTGCCTTTCAAATGTCTATTCTTGGTGTTGGGTTTTATCAAATAAATTTCCCCCAAAAATGCGACTTATACTCCAGTGCGACATATGTATGTTTTTTTCCTTCTTTATTATGCATTTTCGGCCGGTGCGACTTATACTCCGGAGCGATTTATATTCCGGAGCGACTTATACTCCGAAAAATACGGTACTTTATATTAGAAATGACAACAGCGGCGGATGAATGTCCCATAACAAGAAGATAGAGAAAAAGAAGAAGCTTATCGACTACGGCGTCGGCACGGACTACAAAGGCGGATTGGCGCAATTTTTCAGGATTTATGCAGATCCATACAGACCTCCTTGCTTGGCACTCAGTATCAAGGGTTGGAATTGGGGGTTAAATCACCAAAATGATTCCCGGGCGTGGCCACCGCTGCTGCTCACTGCTCCTTGATGGGTCAAATGCAGAGGATAATCTCACCGCATCTAGTGTGTGTGTGACAATCATTGGTACTTTAGATCAGCAGGTACCAGAATGTAAGAAAAGTTGCTTTTGCATAATATTGCGAAACAAAACGCCACATATGTCTTACCTTATACACACGCCATAATAATAATCGTTTGTTTAATGTGCCGACAATCCTTCAAGCGGTGCGGCTTCATAGCTTACCAAAGTCGTACTAAAACATTTTGATAGATTTTTGAGCGCCGTGTGTAATGTTCAATATTTTCAATGGAACATATAAAATGTTGGGTGTTGTTCACTTGAGTCATATTGCCATCATAGTGCTGTCTACGTGTATCTCTTATGTTCGACTGCCATCTACTGGTGACACTTATCATTACACCATGTACCAAATAAAATTGATTCGAGGTCGGTAAGCAACACCAGAATTATTCTGTACTTTAGGTTTATAAGGTGCACTGTCGAGTTTTGACGGGGAAAAAAAGGATTTTAAGTGCGCCTTATAGTCCGGAAAAGCTTTGGTAATTTATTGAACCAGAGAATTACGGCTGTGCCCAGAGAGGCAGTTGTAATAAACACAATGTGTCATCCTTCACCACAAGGTTCATTCCAGGCCGCGCAGCACATCATGAAGCTCCCAACACAGCTTCGCCGCTCCCCCGCCGTTGCGCTCGCGCTCTCCATCAACCGGGCCTTTCTGGAGCGGAACCCCGTGCGTTTGCTGCGATTGGCCAGCAAGCTCGCCTTCCTGCAGGGCTGCGCTCTGCACCGTCACCTGACGGCAAGCCGTAAGGACCTGCTGCTGATTTACAGCCACGGCTACAACAGCAGGAACTGTCGCTTCCCCCTTGATATTCTGTCCAAGCTCCTATTTTTGGACAATTCTCTCGCCACAGTTCTCTGTCAGACATACGGGGTGGAGGTCAATCAGGAGAATCAGGTGGCGTTCTCCAAGGCTGCTTTCTCTGAGCCGGAACAGGAAAAACTAAGCTGTCCTCTTTTTCACAATGTTTTGGAGAAGAAACTGAAGGACCTCACCATTGGAAATATTGTTCATGGCTGTACTCGACTGAAATGAAGTACTTCCTGCTCAGGTAAACATGCATTTTTACAAGTGACGGAAGTTACAATAGTTTAGACATCATACTGAGAGCGTTCTAAAATTGTGTTTTTAGCAAACCATCTCAGAATAATGGCATACAGATTGTCTGCACCACTGTTACCTACAACCATAACAAACAATTACTTTTGTAAATGGTAGAGAGAGAAATGTTTTACAGCACCGTTTAATATAAATTGTATTTTTAGCCTTAAGGGAACCTGCTGGAGTATGTTTGTTGGTGCATCCGTGTTCTTATTTGTTAAATAAATGTGAAGAGTAGTACGTTTTTCAATAAATAAACCCATTTGAGACCCAATTTGAGATTAAAGGTGCAAAATGTGAATGCACATCAGATTGACTCACATCTAAAATAAAGATTAATGCTGGATTAGTTCATAATTGTGCCTTTTTTATGCCTACATTGTGAACATTTTTAATGTGTTTAACAGTATTATTTTACAGTGAAATACTGTCATCAAAATGTACTGTAACTTTACAACACATTACTATAAAAATGACAGTACTCTTGTTTCACAGCATTAAACTTAACACTATCCATCAATCCATCCATTTTCTACCGCTTATTCCCATTGGGGTGGCGGGGGGCGCTGGAGCCTATCTCAGCTACAATCGGGCGGAAGGCGGGGTACACCCTGGACAAGTCGCCACCTCATTGCAGAACTTAACACTAAATTACTGTAAATGTAAAAAGTAATGCCTATTAGCCAGTATTTTAAATTTAAATTTACAATGCATTTTTTACAGTATCTGACCACAGCAATACAATGCACTTTGAAACATTTGTGTACACACCCCTCAATAAGCAAATGTGTGTGTGTGTGTGTGTGTGTGTGTGTGCGCGTGTTCTCGCAATGCGTACTTATTGGGGACGTCTTTCTGTTTACAAAGTCACTTTATGGGACGTTTGACGTTATGGGGACCAAAATAAAGGTCCCCTGAAGGGATACCTGTTTACAAAATCACTGTAGGGGATTTGTTTTGGGGACTTTTCCAACTTTTCTTCCCCACTCACAGTGCGACTTTGCTGGGTGGGTTTTGGACATGTCGGGGGCACCCCCGGACTCGGGTGGAACGCGGCTGGACCTGTGGGACTCGAACCTGGGTGTCATTTTTGATCATTTTCGGGACTTTTTCCAACTTTTCTTCCACACTCACAGTGCGACTTTGCTGGGTGCGTTTTGGACATGTCGGGGGCACCCCCGGACTCGGGTGGAACGCGGCAGGACTTGTGGAACCTGGGTGTCATTTTTGATCATTTTCGGGACTTTTGCCCACTTTCCCAACTTTTCTTCCCCACTCACAGTGTGACTTTGCTGGGTGCGTTTTGGACATGTTGGGCACCCCTGGACTCGTGTGGCCGGCTGCAAAAGGTCCCCTGAAGGGGAATTTTTGCTCCCCCCCACCCCTGTGACTATGCTGGGTGCGTTTTGGGCATATTGGGCACCCCAGGACTCGCGTGGCCGGCTGCGGGACTTGTGGTACTCAAACCTGGGTTTTTTTTTTGTGGCCGCGTTAGGGACATTTGCCCTGCTAGCCTGTGTGTGTGTGTGTGTGTGTGTGTGTGTGTGTGTGTGTGTGTGTGTGTGTGTGTGTGTGTGTGTGTGTGTGTGTGTGTGTGTGTGTGTGTGTGTGTGTGTGTGTGTGTGTGTGTGTGTGTGTGTGTGTGTGTTCTCACTTTACTGATAAGAATATCTCCTGTGGTGCACAATGTTCCAGGAAAATGTAAAACTTTGTTTTTATAATGTTAAATTTGTCATTTCGGATCAAAAATTTAAATCATTGAACAATTTGTTTCCCATCATTGAACATTTTTTTCCCATAAGTTTGTTTTTGTTTACAAAATATACATCAAATTAATGTCAAGTTAGATTAACTCAGCAGGCACAAGACATCAAAACAACGTTGGGAACTTGTTGAATTAGGTCCTGACGTTGAGCAACTCAAACCTAACTAACATTGGAACAACATGCTTTTTGATAACGTTTAATCAATGTTGGGTTCTGACATTGATTTGACCAATTTTAATCATTTTCCAACCAATATTTTACAACACAAATGCGATGTTGAAACAACATGCTTTTTGATGTTTATTCAATGTCGGGTTGTGACATTGATTTGATCTTTGAAACCAACAACGTGGATCCAATGTTCGACATCAACGTTGTCTCGATTAACAAAGACAACTATTTTGCAACGTTGTTTAAAGTCAGTTTTAAAAAAACATGGATAATCAACTTGTGCTTGCTGGGAACCTTCCTCCTAACTATCTGTTAGCGCCTCAATTCTTAACCGGTCAGTTTTGACCTGTGTCATAAATCCGCTGCAAGATACAAAAATAACAATTTACTATCATCCAAATGTTGTCTCATCTCTTGGTTACCTTTATGTTTGCTTATCCTTGAAAATATTCATTTTAATTTAAAACCCGAAACCAGTGAAGTTGGCAGGTTGTGTAAATGGTAAATAAAAACAATACAATGATTTGCTAATCCTTTTCAACCTATATTCAACTGAATAGACTGCAAAAACAAGATATTTAATGTTCGAACTGGTAAACTTGTTATTTTTTGCAAATATTAGCTCATTTGGAATTTGATGCCTGCAACATGTTGGCACAAGTGGCAAAAAAGACAGAGAGTTGAGGAATGCTCATCAAACACTTATTTGGAACAACCCACAGGTGAACAGGCTAATTGGGAACAGGTGGGTGCCATGATTGGGTATAAAAGCAGCTTCCATTAAATGCTCAGTCATTCACAAACAAGGATGGGGCGAGGGTCACCCCTTTGTCCACAACTGCGTGAGCAAATTGTCGAACGGTTTAAGACCAAGGAATTTAGGGATTTCACCATCTACGGTCCGTAATATCATCAAAAGGGTCAGAGAATCTGGAGAAATCACTGCGCGTAAGCCTGTGACCTTTAATCCCTCAGGCGGTACTGCATCAAAAAGCGACATCAGTGTGTAAAGGATATCACCACATGGGCTCAGGAACACTTCAGAAAACCACTGTCAGTAACTACAGTTCGTTTCTACATCTGTAAGTGCAAGTTAAAATTCAACTGTGCAAAGCCAAAGCCATTTATCAACAACACCCAGAAACGCCGCAGGCTTTGCTGGGCCAGAGCTCATCTAAGATGGACTGATGCAAAGTGGAAAAGTGTTCTGTGGCCCGACGAGTCAACATTTCCAAATTGCTTTTGGAAACTGTGGACGTCGTGTCCTGTGGAACAAAGAGGAAAAGAACCATCCGGATTGTTATAGGCGCAAAGTTGACGATACAGCATCTGTGATGGTATGGGGGTGTATTAGTGCCCAAGACATGGGTAACTTACACATCTATGAAGGCACCATTAATGCTGATTCAGGTTTTGGAGCAACATATGTTGCCATCCAAGCAACGTTATCGTGGACGCCCCTGCTTATTTCAGCAAGACAATGCCAAGCCAATTGTTACAACAGCGTGGCTTCATAGTAAAAGAGTGCGGGTACTAGACTGGCCTGCCTGTAGTCCAGACTTGTCTCCCATTGAAAATGTGTGGCGCAATATGAAGCGTAAAATACCACAACGGAGACCCCGGACTTTTGAACAACTTAAGCTGATTCTGATCATTTGGATGGGTGGCCAAATACTTTTGGGAATATAGTGTATCAGGCTTTACATTTTTTGCAGCTCCAGACAAATTTTTTTTGTTGTATTATTGGTCCAATATGGTTCTTTCAACATGTTGTGTTGCACTATCGTTCTATGGCCGCTTGGGGGCAGCAGAGAACCGTCCTTGTAATCCTCAGCTAACCAACGAATAAATAAAACTCACGAGCACATTTCTACTTTAAGCGTTTTTTTTTTTTTTTTTTGGTAAAATAGTTAAATTTACACCGTCATCACTGTCATCATGTCGCTATATTACACTACCAGAACAATGGAAAGGTGTAAAAAAAAAAAAGGGAAAAAAAAGTGCATGTTAAAGTAAACCGACCAAGCTCCAGCCAGTCAGTCAGTTCCGGGCAGTCAAGCCGAGAAGAGCCGAGCTTAAGCGACCCCAGCCCGGGCTTTTTTCCCTTTCTCTATCCGTCCAAAAACAACATCGCTACCAACGTGGACCTTAATACTAAACCTCTCTCTTTTTTTTTTTTTTTTTTCTTCTTTTTTTTTTGATCGCACGGCGAAGTGGGAGGACGCTTTGAACAATTTGTAATGGTGAAATATGAGAGAAGGGAGCCGGGGCGGGAGAAGAAGAGAAGAAGGAGACACATGGGATAGGACTGATGACGAACACTTCATAGACCTGAAGAGGCTCTAAAAACTCAATTTCACTTACAGGACACCAGGACGAGGATCCCTTTCTTTTTGCACACGCGGGATATTTCGTGGGCAGAAAATGCTGCAGTTCCTGACAGCTTTAAGCTTTTGGTGGACTTTGTTCATGTGCAACATGAACACAAGTCATGCACAAGACAAGGCGTAAGTAACTCTGCTTCTGTTTACTCTGAATTTAAAGTTCTTAAAACATGTGATATTAAAAATGCTCTTTTGCAAGGTTTTGCATTAAAAAAAAAAAGGCAATTAAGGTTAATTGTTTAAAACATGCATGGCTTTAATAGATTGCTACATGGATGTTGGGATCTTCAGATGTTGCTTCTTTCCAACAAACAGACTTTTAACTCAGCCTCAAAGTGGAAAAACATGTGGATTTCAAAACACACACACACACATTCTTGTATTTGTTACCTTCTTGAGACCACCGAAAAATGCCTACCTCTAGTATTATAATCATCAATCAATCAATCAATCAATCAAAGTTTATTTATACAGCCCTAAATCACAAGTGTCTCAAAGGGCTGTACAAGCCACAACGACATTCTCGGCTCAGATCCCGCAGCAGGGCAAGGAAAAACTCCAATGAGAAACCTTGGAGCGGACCGCAGATGGGTTATACTTGTATAGCGCTTTTCTACCTTCAAGGTACTCAAAGCGCTTTGACACTATTTCCACGTTCACCCACTCACACACTGATGGCGGGAGCTGCCACGCAAGGCCCTAACCACGACCCATCAGGAGCAAGGGTGAAGTGTCTTCCTCAAGGACACAACGGACGTGACGAGGTTGGTAGAAACTGGGGATTGAACCAGGAACCCTCAGGTTGCTGGCACGGCCACTCTTCCAACTGCGCCACGCCGTTCCCAATCTGGGGACCCCCGCCCTGGGCGACCGTCCTTAATATCATCAAAAGGTTTAGAGAGTCAGGAGAAATCACTGCGCGAAAGCGGCTAAGCCTGTGACCTTTAATCCCTCAGGCGGTACTGCATCAAAAAGCGACATCAGTGTGTAAAGGATATCACCGCATGGGCTCAGGAACACTTCAGAAAACCACGGTCAGTAACTACAGTTCGTTTCTACATCTGTAAGTGCAAGTTAAAATTCAACTATGCAAAGCCAAAGCCATTTATCAAAAACACCTTTGCTGGGCCCGAGCTCATCTAAGATGGACTGATGCAAAGTGGAAAAGTGCTCTGTGGTCTGACGAGTCAACATTTCCAAATTGCTTTTGGAAACTGTGGACGTCGTGTCCTCCTGGAACAAAGAAGAAAAGAACCATCTGGATTGTTATAGGTGCAAAGTTCAAAGGCCAGCATCTGTGATGGTATGGGGGTGTATTAGTGCCCAAGGCATGGGTAACTTACACATCTGTGAAGGCACCATTAATCCTGAAAGGTACATACAGGTTTTGGAGCAACATATGTTGCCATCCAAGCAACGTTATCGTGGACGCCCCTGCTTATTTCAGCAAGACAATGCCAAACCAATTGTTACAACAGCGTGGCGATGGACGTCGAGTGGATCTCGTTAATAGTGTGAGAGTCCAGTCCATAGTGGCCAGCAGGGGATCATCTTGAGTTTAGACAGGTCAGCAGTGCAGAGACGTACCCAACTAATGCACAGATGAGGGGTCTACCCCGGGTCCCGACTTTGAACAGCTAGCGAATCATCTGTGGTCACCTAATCTGTGAACCCCCCTTTCCACGAAGGAGAGGGGGACAGAGCAGAAAAGAGACGGCAGATCAACTGGTTTAAAAGGGGGGTCTATTTAAAGACTAGAGTATACAAATGAGTTATAAGATGGGACTTAAATGCTTAACAAATAAAAGTTGTAATTTTACTCAACAAAAGTCAAAATTTCACAAGAACAACTGAACATATGTGCAATATTATGATTAAAGTTGGAATTTTACTTACCGTATATTTCGGACTATAAGTCGCAGTTTTTTTCATAGTTTGGCCGGGGGTGCGACTTATACTCAGGAGCGACTTATGTGTGAAATTATTAACACATTACCGTAAAATATCAAATAATATTATTTAGCTCATTCACGTAAGAGACTAGACGTATAAGATTTCATGGGATTTAGCGATTAGGAGTGACAGATTGTTTGGTAAACGTATAGCATGTTCTATATGTTATAGTTATTTGAATGACTCTTACCATAATATGTTACATTAACATACCAGGCACGTTCTCAGTTGGTTATTTATGCCTCATATAACGTACACTTATTCAGCCTGTTGTTCACTATTCTTATTTATTTTAAATTGCCTTTCAAATGTCTATTCTTGGTGTTGGCTTTTATCAAATAAATTTCCCCCCAAAAATGCGACTTATACTCCAGTGCGACTTATAAATGTTTTTTTCCTTCTTTATTATGCATTTTCAGCAGGTGCGACTTATACTCCGGAGCGACTTATACTCCGAAAAATACGGTAATAATAGTCGCAATTCTACAAGAAAAGCTTAACATTTTGGCAATTTTATGAAGAGTCGTAATTTTACTCGACAAAAGTCACAATTGTATAAGAAAACTTTAAAATGTTGGCAATACTATCATAATAATAATCGGAATTTTACTTGGCAAAATTTTTACAAAAGTCATGATTTTACTCAAAAAATGTCTCTATTTTACAAGAACAACACACAAATTGGCAATATTGTGATAAAAGTCGGAATTATATCTGACAAGTTTCACGATTTTGGTTTAAAGAGTAATACTTTTACATAAAGTAATAATTTTAAAAGAAAATATTGCAATATTACAGAAACAGAATATGAGAAATTGTTCCCAATTTTATAAGAAAAAAGTCGCCACATTGAGAAAAACACTGCTTTTAGTTATTTTTTTGTTTAGCTTGTAATTGTTTTTTAATCTTCATTATTTACCGTATTTTTCGGACTATAAGTTGCAGTTTTTTTCCATAGTTTGGCCGGGCTCCAGTGCGACTTATATATGTTTTTTTCCTTTTTTATTATGCATTTTCGGCAGGTGCGACTTATACTCCGGTGCGACTTATACTCCGAAAAAATACGGTACTTCCATTATTACAGTATGTCTCTATATACATATTTATTTCCATCCATCCATTTTCTACCGCTTGTCCCTTTCAGGGTCGCGGCGGGTGCTGGAGCCTATCTCAGCTGCATTCGGGCGGAATTTTATATTTTTTTTAATACATTTTGGCCGAAGTGGGTGCTTTTCAATTTCTTACACTCAGTTGTTATTTCATATGTTGACCAGAGGGGGAGCACTTTTAAAACCGCCACACAGTCAATTTTAAAAATCCCTCCTTTCCGGGACCACCCTAATTTTGATAGATTTCACCACCAGGGGTGCAAATGAGACATTCTCTATTAGATGCAATGGTTTTCTGTATTGGGACCATGATTTCGGCCCAAACTTGTTCACCGGTCCTCATATGGAAGGTACTTTTCCTTGTTGAAGTGTCAAGAAGGGTAGAAATACAAGAACACACGCACACATTCTTGTATTTGTTAAAAATGCCCACATCTTTGACCTTCCTAATTTTGATAGATTTCACCACCAGGGTGCAAATGAGACCTCTGTTTTTTGTTTTTTGTAATGTGTTTAAGGCCGATGACTAACGAGTCACGGACCACAGATGGCCCCTGTGCCGCACTTTGGGCAACCCAGCTGTAAAAGCTAACTGTTAATGGTCACTATAGTCTCAGTACCGTAGTGTATTTGTTCATCCTACGGTCACATATGGGACGCGGGTTGTCTTACGTCAGCACCGGAAGTTGTAAAATCAGCTGTTCACCTGGCGTTTTTTTTATTTATTTTTTTGCAAATAATAATTAACTTAGAATTTCATGGCTGCAACACGTGCCAAAGTAGTTGGGAAAGGGCATGTTCACCACTGTGTTACATGGCCTTTCCTTTTAACAACACTCTGTAAACGTTTGGGAACTGAGGAGACACATTTTTTAAGCTTCTCAGGTGGAATTCTTTCCCATTCTTGCTTGCTGTACAGCTTAAGTTGTTCAACAGTCCGGGGGTCTCCGTTGTGGTATTTTAGGCTTCATAATGCGCCACACATTTTCAATGGGAGACAGGTCTGGACTACAGGCAGGCCAGTCTAGTACCCGCACTCTTTTACTATGAAGCCACGTTGATGTAACACGTGGCTTGGCATTGTCTTGCTGAAATAAGCAGGGGCGTCCATGGTAACGTTGCTTGGATGGCAACATATGTTGCTCCAAAACCTGTATGTACCTTTCAGCATGAATGGCGCCTTCATAGATGTGTAAGTTACCCATGTCTTGGGCACTAATACACCCCCATACCATCACAGATGCTGGCTTTTCAACTTTGCGCCTATAACAATCCGGATGGTTCTTTTCCTCTTTGGTCCGGAGGACACGACGTCCACAGTTTCCAAAAACAATTTGAACTGTGGACTCGTCAGACCACAGAACACTTTTCCACTTTGTATCAGTCCATCTTAGATGAGCTCAGGCCCAGCGAAGCCGACGGCGTTTCTGGGTGTTGTTGATAAACAGTTTTCGCCTTGCATAGGAGAGTTTTAACTTGCACTTACAGATGTAGCGACCAACTGTAGTTACTGACAGTGGGTTTCTGAAGTGTTCCTGAGCCCATGTGGTGATATCCTTTACACACTGATGTCACTTGTTGATGCAGTACAGCCTGAGGGATCAAAGGTCACAGGCTTAGCTGCTTACGTGCAGTGATTTCTCCAGATTCTCTGAACCCTTTGATGATATTACGGACCGTAGATGGTGAAATCCCTAAATTCCTTGCAATAGCTGGTTGAGAAAGGTTTTTCTTAAACTGTTTAACAATTTGCTCACGCATTTGTTGACAAAGTGGTGACCCTCGCCCCATCCTTGTTTGTGAATGACTGAGCATTTCATGGAATCTACTTTTATACCAAATCATGGCACCCACCTGTTCCGATTTTTGTTTGTTCACCTGTGGGATGTTCCAAATAAGTGTTTGATGAGCATTCCTCAACTTTATCAGTATTTATTGCCACCTTTCCCAACTTCTTTGTCACGTGTTGCTGGCATCAAATTCTAAAGTTAATGATTATTTGCAAAAAAAAAAAATGTTTATCAGTTTGAACATCAAATATCTTGTCTTTGTAGTGCATTCAACTGAATATGGGTTGAAAATGATTTGCAAATCATTGTATTCCGTTTATATTTACATCTAACACAATTTCCCAACTCATATGGAAACGGGGTTTGTATTTGGCTCTTTATTAGATGCAATGGTTGTCCGTATTGGGACCATGATTTTGGCCCTAATTTGTTCACCGGTCCTCATATGGAAGGTACTTTTCCTTGTTGATGTTTCAAGAAGGGTAGAAATACAAGAAAACACACGCGCACACACACACACACACACACACACACACACAGACACACAACAACAACTTGGTGAAGGCCATGTGATTATATTTAAACACCTGATCCTAACTGTGTAGATCAAACGAGTCCAGTTATTACTGAGGATTTTCTCATGACTCTTAGGAACTGCACTTGCCTCTGGCTGTAATACCAAACACCTGATCCTTCTCTCAGGCATGCAGGCTTGGTGTGCTCACTCCTAATTTTAATGGTATTCCGCAGGGACGTAGCACCAAATTCTGATACCCCACACACAAGATTCCTAAAGGGCCCACCTGAAACCCAATATCGCCGCCTCATACATACACACACACACACACACTTTGTATGTTTCAGTGTTATAAAAACAAATTATTTACATGGATTTGGTTGAAAAACGAACGCATGAATAATGATATCAGCATAACTGGTGGACAAAATGGAACGGATTTTAGCGATATTACGGAGATGAAGGAAGGCTGTTTTAGTAACACTCTTAATGTGTGACTCAAATGAGAGAGTCGGGTCGAGGATAACACCCAGATTATTTACCAAGTCGCCTTGTGTAATTGTTTGGCTGTCAAATGTTAAGATGGTTTTATTAAATAGGTGTCGGTGTCTAGCAGGACAGATAATCAGCATTTCCGTTTTCTTGGCGTTGAGTTGCTAAGAATTGTTTAATTTCATTCAGACACGCCTGTTTTTGTTTTGCAAAAAAGTGCCAAAAAATTATATATAATGTGGCCAGAATCATTATAATAATTCTAATTATTAGTTTAAACCCAGTAATGTTATAACCTTTCATTATGAACTTAAAGTGAACCTCACTTTTTTAAATTTTTTAAATCATTCACAATCCTTATGTAAGCCAAGCACACGTTTTTTCTTTTTTTTTAATGCATTGTAAGTTGTAAATAAATGCCAGCAAAAGTCTGCTTACAATGGAGCCTGTGGGAGTCGCTTGATCTTTTCTGCCTTTTAAAGCGCTTAAATAAAACAGCCAAACACATCCATCAATGACAGTCAAAGCTGTAAGTATATTCTGTATGTATTGTAGTAACAGGCATATTCATAACATGTTATATTTATGTATTTTGCTCATTTTAAACATAAGAGGGCACATTAATTTCACAAATACATCAGATTGTTCAGTCTCCTTCAACAACATCACCGATTACTAGAGATGTCCGATAATATCGGCCTGCCGATATTATGGGCCGATAAATGCTTTAAAATGTAATATGGGAAATTATCGGTATCGGTTTCAAAAAGTAAAATGAATGACTTTTTAAACCGCCCCTGTACGGAGCGGTACATATCCGGTAAAACACGGACGTAAGGCATACTTGCCAACCCTTCCGATTGTCCCGGGAGACTCCCGAATTTCAGTGCTCCTCCCGAAAATCTCCCGGGGCAACCATTCTCCCGATTTCCACCCGGACAACAATATTGAGGGAGTGCCTTAAAGGCACTGCCTTTAGCGGCCTCTACAACCTGTCGTCACGTCCGCTTTCCCTCCATACCAACAGCGTGCCGGCCCATCCGCATAATATATGCGGCTTTTACACACACACATAAGTGAACGCAAGCATACTTGATCAACAGCCATACAGGTCACACTGAGGGTGGCCGTATAAACAACTTTAACACTGTTACAAATATGCGCCACACTGTGAACCCACACCAAACAAAGACATTTCGGGAGAACATCCGCACCGTAACACAACATAAACACAAAAGAACAAATACCCAGAAACCCTTGCAGCACTAACTCTTTCGGGACGCTACACTATACACCCCCACCCACACCTCAACCTTCTAATGCTCTCTCAGGGAGAGCATGTCCCAAATTCCAAATTCCAAGCTGCTGTTTTGAGGCATGTTAAAAAAAATAATGCACTTTGTGACTTCAATAATAAAATATGGCAGTGCCATGTTGGCATTTTTTTTTTCATAACTTGAGTTGATTTATTTTGGAAAACCTTGTTACGTTGTTTAATGCATCCAGCGGGGCATCACTGTAAATATCGGTATCGGTTGATATCGGGATGGGTAATTAAGAGTTGGACAATATCGGATATCGGCAAAAAAGCCATTATCGGACATCTCTAACTATAAGTGCATCTTCTAGGGCAGTGGTTCTCAACCTTTTTTCAGTGATGTACCCCCTGTGAATTTTTTTTTTTTAATTCAAGTACCCCCTAATCAGAGCAAAGCATTTCTGGTTGAAAAAAGAGATAAAGAAGTAAAATACAGCACTATGTCATCAGTTTCTGATTTATTAAATTGTATAACAGTGCAAAATATTGCTCATTTGTAGTGGTCTTTGTTGAACTATTTGGAAAAAAAGATAGGTTTTTATTTATATTTATAAAGGATTTTTGAATTGTTGCTATTTTTAGAATATTTCAAAAAAATCTCACGTACCCCTTGGCAAACCTTCAAGTACCCCCATTTGAGAACCACTGTTCTAGGGGTTAAGACTCCCCCGGTCTTTAAAACCTAGTTACGGCTCTGTTTCTAACTTTAATGGAGGGTCTTTGAACGCACCACAGTTATGAGCATACCTTTCTCTTGTGCTGCCAGAGATTGATTTATTATATTCTAACCTTACTTCTATCATGTCATCCAAAATGCTGGTGATCTGTGGGATTGCTTATAGGTGAGCTTTGATGACATTATGACGTCTGCGTTAAATGACGTGTTCAATGTTAGGTTTGCTGCTATCCGGGTTGTAGAAACGATTTAGCATTTTTGATAGGCTGTGTCGGTAATGTTAGACATTCTTCATTTGATTCATGCAACCTTATTATTGAACTCTCACGGCTATATTAAGTGTATATTAACATTTGCAACGTCTGTTTTTAACAGAAACGAAAAACATTTGTTAATCCTTACAAAAGCACAGGGCTCCGTCTGTCTTTGGGGCCCAGTGCAACATCCCCTCTTTCCCCTCCACTTCTACGGCCATTGTTGTCATAAGGAAAGGCAGCGAATACAAATGCTTTTTGGACTTTAGAAAAGCAACATTTAAATTGGGAATAATCTTTCATGAATGATCTACTGCAGACCTGGGCAAATTAAGGCCCGGGGGCCACATGCGGCCCGTTGAGCTTTTCAATTTGGCCCGCCGGACATTCCCAAATAATTTTTTTAGATGTTTAAGATGTAAAGTGTAGCTGCCATTATGATGTGCAGTCATGTTTTCTAAGGACCGTAAGTCTTCAACTATACTAAGTATTTTAATGCTTGGAATCTGCGCTTATGGATGACATACTAGTTACTTTGGTCATTTAATTAGTTACTATGGTCATCTAATTAGTTACTATGGTCATCTATATAGTTACTTTGGTCATTAAGCGAGCCACCAAGCAGTGTGGGCGGGAAGCGTTTCCACAGACACGGAAGGAGATTTTCACAACAAAGTTCTAAAGCTAGTGATATATAGAATAGAATAGAATAGAAAGTACTTTATTGGTCCTTGGGGGGAATTCAGCAAATATCAGATGTATCAGATTGTAGGTGGGTTTATTTTGTACTCTTCGCGTTCATATTTCACTGTTTTTTGCATTTTTGTTGCGTTTCATCCATCCATCCATCCATCCATTTTCTACCGCTTGTCCCTTTTGGGGTCGCGGGGGGTCGCTGGAGCCTATCTCAGCTACAATCGGGCGGAAGGCGGTGTACACCCTGGACAAGTCGCCACCTAGTTGTGTTTCACTTGATTGTAAAATATGTCGATCGAAAGGGGGTGTGACATTCATATTTTGTCAATATCCAGTGTTTTATCGTTCATAGAAAATTTAAAAATTCTATTGCGTTTTTTAAGGCGGTCTGTCATAATGTTTTTAGCATTCAATCAGACATTATTGTGAGGTTTTGTATTAGTGTTCCTAAAATTAGATATACCGGCCCCCAGACAACTTTTTTTCTCTAAATGTGGCCCCCGATTCAAAATAATTGCCCAGGCCTGATCTACTGTATTAGTCCCCTTTGCTCATTTTATGTGAATATAAAATGGTACTCAGTTGAGCGTAGACCTCTGCCAAGCATCAGCTCTTGTGCTTGTCAATGTCAGTTTCTGCAGTGTGCTTTGACAAGGATGAGGCGGTCTACGGCAATAAATGGTCTAAAACACACGAGACAAATCTGCAGAGTTGGAGAGAGTAGCCAAAAATTGTACTCAAGTAAGACTACTGTTACTTTAGAGCAGTGTTTTTCAACCTTTTCTGAGCCAAGGCACATTTTTTTCATTGAAAAAAATCCAGAGACACACCACCAGCAGAAAATATAACATTTTTTTTTAACTCAGCAGCCGATATTGACAATAAAAAGTCGTTCTCCGTAACTTATTTAGAATTTTTTTCTGTTTTCCTGTGTGTAGTGTTTTAGTTCTTGTCTTGCGCTCCTATTTTGGTGGCTTTTCCTGTGTTGTTGGTATTTTCCTGTAGCAGTTTCATGTCTTCCTTGAACGCTATTCCCCGCACCTGCTTTGTTTTCGCAATCAAGACTATTTAAGTTGTGCGGACGCTATCCTTCTTTGTGGGGACATTGTTGATTACCCGCTGTAAGTCTTTGCTGTCGTCCAGCATTCTGTTTTTGTTTATTTGCAGCCAGTTCAGTTTTAATTTAGTGTCCCTAAGCTTCAATGTCTTTATTTAGCGGCAATCGCCTTTTGTTTATTTTTTTGGTTTAAGTGTTAGATACCTTTTTACCTACACGCTGCCTCCCGCATATTGTGATCACGACAAACCATGTTCCCGACATCTACAAAGCAATTAGCTACCTGCTGCCACCTACTGATATGGAAGAGTATTACACGGTTACTCTGCCGAGCTCTAGACAGCACAGACACTCAACAACGGTACATTTGCGGATTATAATTACCGTATTTTTCGGAGTATAAGTCGCTCCGGAGTATAAGTCGCAGCGGCCGAAAATGCATAATAAAGAAGGGGAAAAACATATAAGTAGCATTTTTTGGGGAAATTTATTTGATAAAACCCAAAACCAAGAATAGACATTTGAAAGGCAATTTAAGATAAATAAAGATTAGTGAACAACAGGCTGAATAAGTGTACGTTATATGAGGTATAAATAACCAACTGAGAACGTGCCTGGTATGTTAACGTAACATATTATGGTAAGAGTCATTCAAATAACTATAACATATAGAACATGCTATACGTTTACCAAACAATCTGTCACTCCTAATTGCTAAATCCCATGAAATCTTATACGTCTAGTCTCTTACGTGAATGAGCTAAATAATATTATTTGATGTTTTACGGTAATGTGTTAATAATTTCACACATAAGTCGCTCCTGAGTATAAGTCGCACTCCCGGCCAAACTATGAAAAAAACTGCGACTTATAGTCCGAAAAATACGGTACTGGTTTGCAAAAAATATTTTTAACCCAATTAGGTGAAATGACCGAATCTCCCACGGCACACCAGACTGTATCTCACGTTTAGTGTGCCGCGGCACAGTAGTTGAAAAACACTGCTTTAGAGTAATATAACTCAAGTAAAAGTAACAATAAGTCATCCAAATAATTTCTTGAGTAAGAGTAAGTATTCAGTGGGAAAAAAACTTACTCAAGTACTGATTGTACTTGTATTGGTGAGTAGCTTTGGGTTTATTTAGTAGCTATCTTTCATTGGTACTCGCACCACAAGACAAGCACACCTAAGTTGTTCTTTTTTTAATACATTTTAATTCTTAAAATTGGCAACTAATGTAGCAAATGGGAGTATGCTATTGCTATGCCCTCTAAAAAGTAAAAACATTTCAAATCTGCCAACAATACGCCATTTACATCTCTGCACCTGATTATTTGTGATATTGTTATCAGCGTTGACGCAGACAAACTTTTTTTAGTGGCGCCGTGATCACAGAGAGCACATGCTATATTGACATTTTGTGCCGCTGAGCTGGTGCATCACCTCTGAATTAGTGAAAGTTAATTCTAGATGATAAATTATGCACCCTCACCTGGATAGTAAAAAGTTGCAGCCTTAAACCAAGAAGTTAGTTAACGTTGACATCCAATTTAGACCTGGCGATGGCAAGAAAGACGCGTAAAAACGCTCATTTGGACCTAACTTTTTTTCCCCTCTGGGTGGATTAAGATGAATTATTAATCTAAGCAAGGAGATGTTAACATACCATCAGTTAGCATCCCAGTGAGAGCAGACATTGCACAGTAAGTGATTTTTTTTATTATGTTCGTAGTTCATATTTCTTGTTTAGCACTTAGCAATACTGCTGCATGATGCTTAGTGTTTCACTAAAGCTTAATCTGTTTAGCGCACAGCTTCTAAAACCCGTAGCTCATCCTCCTTATATTCAGGCTCAAAAAGATAAGGTTATGGACCATCATTTGTCACAAAGTGGCTCTCATGAAGTCTGTCATGATTTGTTCGATGTTGTTGAAGGGAAAAGCGAATGTTGTGATGCGTCTGAAATTAATATGTCGCCGTATGCTTGAAATGAGCAAAATATGTAAATATTACATGTTATTATTATTGTGCCTGCTAATATATTACATATATACTTAGAACGCTTTATAGGTGGAATAGAGCAACTCCCATTGGCTCCATTGTTAGGTGACTTATTTACGAGTTTAAAAAAAAGAAATACATATGTGTGCTTGCCTTACATCATGGGTGTCAAACTCTGGCCCGCGGGCCAAATTTGGCCCGTCGTGTGATTTCATTTGGCACTTGAGGCAATATCAAATTAACATTAGAGCTGGCCCGCCGGTATTATACAGCGGCAGTAACACCACATTCACCGCTAATACTCATACTTGCCAACTCTCCCGATTTTCCCGGTAGACTCCCGAATTTCAGTGCCCCTACCGAAAATCTCCAGGGGCAATCATTCTCCCGAATTTCTCCCGAACAAGAATATTGGGGGCATCCTCTACAACATGTCGTCATGTCTGCTTTTCCTCCATACAAGCAGCATGCTGGCCCAGTCACATAATATATGCAGCTTTTACACATACATGAGTGAATGCCATGCATACTTGGTCAACAACCATACATGTCACACTGAGGGTGGCCGTATAAACAACTTTAAGACTGTTACAAATATGCGCCACACTGTGAACCCACACCAAACAAGAATGACAAACACAGAGAACATCCGCACCGTAACACAACATAAACACAACAGAACAAATACCCAGAACCCCTTGCAGCACTAACTCTTTCGGGACGCTACACTATACTTCAAATAGAAAAGAGGCATTCAATTTTTATTTAAATTTTATTTGATATGCCATTGATGTTTTTTAATTATTATTATTATTATTTGAAACTCGATTTTGCATGTCACTATAAAGTTATATAAGCCTTGCTTGTTCAATATTCAATGCAAAACTTGTTTGGGTCCCTTTTAAAAGGTTAATTTGTTCAACCTTGGCCCGCGGCTTTGTTCAGTTTTAAATTTTGGCCCACTCTGTATTTGAGTTTGACACCCCTGCCTTATATAATGGTTGTAAATGATAGGCAACATTCCAAAAAAATGCAGTTCCCCTTTAAGTGATAGAAACTCGTAGACATGTTCAAATCACTAGCAATGACTCGCTGGCGGCATGTTTTGCAGATTAGCTTACCGTTGTTTGGACCTTTAGAACGCAAACAAAGGAGTTCCTCCTACCTCTTTTTTAGCACTAATTTCTCTTTGGGTTTTGTTTGAAAAGAGGGTTTTGCATAATGACTCCTTTTTTATTATTTATGTATTTATTTATTTATTTATGTATTTATGTATTTATGTATTTATTCCTATTGTGGACAGCTCTGGTAATGGGTACATTCGCACCCACCTGCACAAATGTACTTCAAAATGTAACAGTCAAAATAAATATGACTTTTTTTGTTTGTTTACTAGGGCATGCATATATAATATGCATTAGTTTGACCATTTAAAATCAACGATAATAAAAAGGAGATGCTTGGAAATAGCATAAAAAATGCCCCAAAAACTTGGAAAAACGCGATTCATAGCGTTAATTTTTGGTGTAACCATCATGAGCGTTCTGTTCAGGTATATTTCTTTTATATTTTGATAAATCATCATAAATAGGTATTGATCAATCTTTAAGCTGTGTGTATTTGATTTCAGTTTGCTTTTGACATCTTATTTAGAATTGTAGTTGAAACTTTTACAACCTTGTGTTGCGCTCATGATGGCGTAACCAAACTAGATTTCATTTAATGATCTTATTTTGAATATTTATTCCCTTTTTTTACATTTAGTATATTTAAATATTCATTTATAAACATTGAATACATTTCAAATATCAATAAAATGCAATTGCCTTCATCTTATAGGGTAATGTTTAGTTACACCAAGTCATGAGCGTAACACTAAGCTTCATCACTTTGACTTGTAATATCTCTAATTCTGGTGGTGTTTTATGCTTTTTTTCTTTTTGGAACATGTACTATACCAGGGGTCGGCAACCTTTACCAGTCAAAGAGCCATTTTGACCAGTTTCACAAATTAAAGAAAACAATGGGAGCCACAAAAATCTTTTGAAATTTAAAATGAAATAACACTGCATACAAAGTTTTTTTTTTGCTTTGTGCTGTGTATAAACCAAGGGTCTCAGACACGCGGCCCGCACCTTAAAAATGTAATGTTAGTGCGACCCGCAAGTTTTTTTATGAATGGCGCTTGACAGCGTCATACTCGTCGACCCTCCCGATTTATCCGGCAGACTATGGGTTTCAGGGCAACTGATCTTTCGAACGTGCCGTGATTGTTCAGCATTAAGCGCCCACTACAACCAGCGTGCCGGCCCAGTCATACGATGTATGAGGCTTCTGCTTGCTCACGTTAGCGACAGCAAGGCATACTTGGTCAACAACCACACAGGTTACACTGACAGTGGCGGTATAAAAAACTTTAACACTCTTACTAATAATGCGTCACACTGTGAACCCACACCAAACAAGAATGACAAACACATTTCGGGAGAACATCTGCACCGTAACACAACATAAACACAACAGAACAAATACCCAGAATCCCATGCAGCCCTGACTCTTCGGGCTACATTATACACCCCCGCTACCAAACCCCGCCCAAATCAAACGACGCACAGAGGGGGGGCGTTGATGTGTGAGGGAGCAGGGTTAGGGTGGGGGCGGGGTTTGGTGGTAGCAGGGGTGTATAATGTAGCCCGGAAGAGTCAGGGCTGCATGGGATTCTGGGTATTTGTTCTGTTGTGTTTATGTTGCGTTAAGGTGCAGATGTTCTCCCGAAATGTGTTTGGCATTCTTGTTTGGTTTTGGTTCAAAGTGTGGCGCATTATTAGTAAGAGTGTTAAAGTTGTTTTATATGGCCACCGTCAGTGTAACCTGTGTGGCTGTTGAGCAAATATGCCTTGCTGTCACTTACGTGTGCAAGCAGAAGATGCATATAACAAGAGGCTGAGCTGGCACGCTGTTTATACAGATTGTAGAGGGCGCTAAATGCTGAATCATCATGACACGCCCTTATTACTATTATAAGGGTGAAAATCGGAGAATATCAATCCCGGGAGTTTTCTGCGAGAGCCACTGAAATCCTGAAGTCTCCCGGGAAAATCGGGGGGGTCGGCAAGTATGCAGGTGAGCCGCATCAGAGTGATCAAAGAGCCGCATGCGGCTCCGGAGCCGCGGGTTGCCGACCCCTGTACTATACATATAATACAATAAAGTCCCATATAAAATTATGTTTCTAGCAATACTTTAATTTTGCCTTTGAAAGTAACACTCCAATGTCCATTAGTGGAGCTGTACACTATTATAATATGACCTGTGACGACCGGGGAGCACGGTGATGCGGGGTTTCGTCCTCCCAAGATGCAACGGACTTCGGACACAGCGTGAAGGTAAAAGAAATGATTTATTTACGGAATAACTCAGAAGAAACAAAGAAAAGGGTGCTCATAGCACATAAGGTAAAAACTAAGGAAGACTAGCGTGGGAGCTAGCGAGTAACAGAGCCTAGCGTGGAAGCTAACAGGTACAGAGCAAGAACAAAAGTCGTCTACTGTTGCAAAAAGCAAACTACGAAGCAAGAACGAATGACAGGGAAGGCAGGCTTAAATAATAATGTCAGTGATGACAAACAGGTGCGCATCGGGAACACACGCGGCAGGTGAAAATAATAAGCTGGCATGGCAACAAACTCAGGTGTACAAAACAGGCACTCAGGGAGTCCAAAACTAACAAAAAACACAAGTACCTTGAAAACGTAAACGAAAATATGATCCGGGCAGCGGATCATAACAATGACCGCTTTAAAATGTTTACAACATAAACAGTCGGTCTAACTCTAATACACACAAATCATGACGTCTTATTCAGAGAATGACATAAGTGGAGGGACGAGACTGTTTTCTAACTAAAAATGTAAATGCGGTAGCGGTCTTTCTCACAAATTAGCAATGGCCAGAAGTATGGTGGAGTGCGTGGTGTCAATATGTGGTAATTGTATAATTTGCACAATTGTCTATGATGCATGTATTTTCTTTAAAAAGTCTAAAAACTTTTCATACATACTGTACATTTAAAGACAAATCTGTGTTTTTAGTTGTCAGTAAAGCTGCATGATCAATAAACATCAAATCGACATTCAGGTTTTAATTAGAGCTATAATCAAACCGCAAAAGGGGGATGTTTTTTTTTTAATGACAGACATGTACGCCAATCACAATTCTTGAGCCTCGCGTCCTTTGCCTCCTAGCCAATCAGAAGTGTTTAGGGAACAGCATATTTGTGTGCGCTGCAGTGGAGGAAGCCAATAACAAACACAATTTGCACCTTGGAAAGCGTTTTGATAGTGACTATGCCTGGGCCTATGATCTACATGTCAATTCATTGACACTTTGCCGTCATCGATAAGTTGCTATGTCTGTGTGTTTGTTTTCTTCATCTGTCGCTTCAAACAGGGAGAAAGACATCTCTGCTCTGTGCATCGCTCTCAGCA
The DNA here is from genome assembly GCF_033978685.3 of Nerophis lumbriciformis. Taxonomy (NCBI): domain Eukaryota; kingdom Metazoa; phylum Chordata; class Actinopteri; order Syngnathiformes; family Syngnathidae; genus Nerophis; species Nerophis lumbriciformis. Next base: position 24,268,667 of record NC_084565.2, read on the forward strand.
CGTGTATTTAACAGCAATGATTAACTGAACACAGTGAGCCCTCTTTTCAGTCATCCATAATCTTTGTGTCGGTGGGAAGAGAGCAAAACCTGTAGCACGGACATCGCCTCCATACGCACGACATGCAAGTGAGAAATTACGCAAAGTAACACAAATTAAAAGAACAAATATGATGACAAAGCCACATGTCCTGTTGCGGGAATATTGCGGCTTCAAATCGGATGGGCAATATGAGCCCATCAACGCAGACGGAGGAATGAGCGAGAGTGCCGTGATGGCAACAAACAAGAAGAGAACCCAACCTTGTTGTTTTTAACTGGCGAAAAAATGCACTTTTAGATGTTTAATATTTAAGTTAAATTTTTGCTTACAAAGATGAGAGTCCATTTTATTTTTGTGTTTGTTGATTTATGTAGGTTAACGAAAATGTATTTACCTTTCAATTGCAGTACAATGGTAAACCATACTACAGTAATGAGAAAAAAAATGTGTATATCATTTTAAATAGTTACTTGCGTTATTATACATTCTGATTACATCAGTGCTTCATTTGGTCAAAACAATTATGCTGACAATAATATCGTTTATCGGCAATAATTTGTAGGACAATATGTCGTCAAGCAAAATTTGCAAAAAGAACCTCACTATTGTTTTTATCGATTATTTCTTCAGTTTAAGAGCAGGATGTAGACACCAACTCTGAGTCTGTCTGCATAAAGCCAAATATTTTTTTAAATAAATGATTGCATTATTTGCATATTGTTCTAATGTGTGGCACCTTAACCCTTGTGTGGTGTTCGGGTCTGTGGGACCCATTTTCATTTAAAAAAAAAAAAAAAAATGATACAATTAATTAATTTTTCAAACTGAGACTCACTGACTTTGGCTCATTTTCTGTGATGAACATATATCAGAATACATATTTAATAACCACACACCATACACCCCCCTACACATTTCTATTACACATAAGATGTCCGGGTCCACTGGACCCGGGGCTAATATAAGTGTGGAAATTGATGTTCTGTGTACCACACGAACACACAGCAGGCCGAAACAGGTGGAGGACAGAGTGTAGGTACACAGAACATCACAGGGTCAAATGTGCGAGAAAATGAGAGCAGACGGTGTTGACAAACAATGTTGCAACCTTGTGTGGGAACTGCAGGAGCAGAAACACAAAAGAAGAATCCCTGTGGCATGCAGAAACTGGCAGATAAATTTTCCGTGCAATGTTCATATTGTTACTCAGCCAGCGTTGGTGGGTCTGAAGGACCCGTTGCATTTTGTGGCTTTTAATGCCTCACAATCAAACACTATTATGTTAAAATACTGAACAGATGTTTACCTTATCCAAATAGACATCTGTTTATTGGGATAATATCTATCTTTTCTGAGGTGAAAGGTACAATTTCACCGTGATCCAAATGCCAAAAAGACTAATCTTATTTCTTGTTTTTGTGTCTGTTCGTCTGTCTGTACGTTAGGCTGGTTTGGACATTTGAAGTAAGGAATAGTTGGAGAGGATACCACAGTTTATATTCTGAGGCCCGAAGTATACTTCTCTCCGGGGCACTGGTATCTGTGAGGGACAAGAAAAAAACCTCGGGGGAGGAGTCGTTGCTCGTTGTCAAACGACAAAAGAGCAACAGTAATTACTCTAACAAAATTGAGTAAAGGCCAAATTTGTGTCTGTCAGACTGTCTGGATGTCAGTTGGCAGGCCACTTCCTGTTTTTGATATTGGAGGTAGGAGTAGACCAAAAGGACATTGTCATTTAATGCCAGAGGAAGAATTTATTTCATTGTGTTCACATTTTTTCACACAATTAGGGACAAGCGGTAGAAAATGGATGGATGGATGGATGGAAAATTACAAAAACAGAGAGTTCTGTAGTTGGTTAATGTGTCCACTTGTTAAAACAGGCCAATTCCTGGTTTTGAAATTGGAGGTAAGGTAAAGGATGGGTACCAAATTCGGTGGCTTGTGCAGCCCTTTGAGACACTCGTGATTTAGGGCTATATAAATAAACATTGATTGATTGATTGATTGAGACTTTTATTAGTGGATTGCACAGTGCAGTACATATTCCGTACAATTGACCACGAAATGGTAACACCCGAATACGTTTTTCAACTTGTTTAAATTGAAAGCAGTTTAGCAGCACTCAATTCATGGTATAAATATATACTATCAGCATAATACAGTCATCACACAAGTTAATCATCAGAGTATCCATCCATCCATTTTCTACCGCTTATTCCCTTTGGGGTCGCGGGGGGCGCTGGAGCCTATCTCAGCTACAATCGGGCGGAAGGCGGGGTACACCCTGGACAAGTCGCCACCTCATCGCAGGGCCAACACAGATAGACAGACAACATTCACACTCACATTCACACACTAGGGCCAATTTAGTGTTGCCAATCAACTTATCCCCAGGTGCATGTCTTTGGAAGTGGGAGGAAGCCGGAGTACCCGGAGGGAACCCACGCAGTCACGGGGAGGACATGCAAACTCCACACAGAAAGATCCCGAGCCCGGGATTGAACCCAAGACTACTCAGGACCTTCGTATATACATTGAATTATTTACATTATTTACAATCCGGGGGGTGGGATGTGGAGGGGGTTGGGGGTGGGTGGGTGGGGTGGAATAGGTTTGGTTGATATCAGCACTTCAGTCATCAACAATTATATCATCTGAGAAATGGACATTGAAACAGTGTAGCTCTGACTTGGTAGGATATGTACAGCGAGCAGTGAACATAGTGAGCTCAGAAAGCATAAGAACAAGTATATATATTTGATTATTTACATTTGATTATTTACAATCCGGGGAGGTGGGATGTGATTGATTGATTGATACTTTTATAGGCATTGACCGAATTACATCTGTACTACCAGGTATCGATTCACCTAAAATCAAATGGTGCCATATTTTGATACCTTTTATTGCTTGTGGTGTCATGTATACTTTGCAGGTAAACAACCACTCAAGCAGCACTCAGAGCAGACTTGGCCAAACTGTCTCCAATTAGTGTTGTAATTTTCCATGCCAACAAAGCTCATATGCCTGATAGAAAACGCTCAAATGTAAAGTAAGGCTCCACGATTCAAAATGCGCCTGATGCTAATTTACATTAGCTTTTGCCATTACATGCTACTGATTTATATTAGCGATTTAACATGATGATTTCAACACCTCCAAATTTGGTCATGAAAACTACAACTAAGATACACGTTACAATCGAAGAGCTGGTGTGTAATGAGTACAATATTTACGGTATAACTACTTTGTAGGGCGCAACACAGGACTAAACTGGAACATTCAATGTAATGTCAAAGGGTACTTCTGGAGTAGGCAACACACTGTAGCCTAAACACTACTGCCATCTAATGTTTTGGAACTGCATATGCATGCAGAGTCTACTACCGTATTTTTCGGACTATAAGTCGCAGTTTATACTCAGGAGCGACTTATGTGTGAAATTATTAACACATTACCGTAAAATATCAAATAATATTATTCAGCTCATTCACGTAAGAGACTAGACGAATAAGATTTCATGGGATTTAGCGATTAGGAGTGACAGATTGTTTGGTAAACGTATAGCATGTTCTATATGTTATAGTTATTTGAATGACTCTTACCATAATATGTTACGTTAACATACCAGTTGGTTATTTATGCCTCATATAACGTACACTTATTCAGCCTGTTGTTCACTATTCTTTATTTATTTTAAATTGCCTTTCAAATATCTATTCTTGGTGTTGGGTTTTATCAAATACATTTCCCCCCAAAAATGCGACTTATACTCCAGTGCGACTTATATATGTTTTTTTTTCCTTCTTTATTATGCATTTTCGGTCGGTGTGACTTATACTCCGAAAAATACGTTATATAATACTTGTGAATGAGACTCACAAGTGTAAGAAAATAATATATAACAACGGGACAGCACAGTTACAGCGGTTATCCTATCGGTTTAAATGTAAAAGAAAACAGTTAGACTAAATACTACTATTTTAATTTAAAAGCACAGGCAATTGTTTTATTGTGACACAAAATTAAAAAAAAAAGACTGCATTTCTCCCAGCAAAGTAGACAAATTGAGTGCTTTTTGTGTTTGCGTATTTTGTCGATAATCGTTTTTATTGTTGCTAGGCAGAATCATGTAGCGCAAGGGTTTGTAACGCTCTAAGTCGAATTGGCATGAATATTATCATACCTTTGCAGTGACGTGCGGTCACTGGAGGCAGGTGAGGCAGGGCCTCACCTGCCATCATGGAAAGAAAAAAAATGTAAAAAGAAAAAAAATTAATTAAATTGTTATATGTATGATTATACTATAAAGTTATTTTCCATTTAACTTCACCAGTTTTAGATTATTTTTATTCAAAATCGCTGAATTTTCACATGTGCCGTTCAAATACTGAGAAGAGACGGTGCGGTGATCAGCAGCCAGTTGAGGCACGTCACTCAGTTGTGCCTCAACATGGATTGCGGACTCGGCTAACTGCTGGCCTGCTGTGCAGTGAGACCGTATTGCTATATGAATTATATTATACATTTCCATAGTTTAGTTAGCTGAGGTATATAATGTACAGTGTATTTTGTCAACAACTGTATGTGTGTAACGTATTTCTTGTGCTGAGCAATCATAAAACGGCTGCGAAGACGCACTGTGTGAGGCTCGCAGTAATCCCGCCTCCTGGTGCCGGTTAATGCACCCCCGCCGCAGAATGCACCCCCCGACGGGAGCGCCACACCAACCAAAGCCCACACCCAAACCCTCCACGTGCAAGACAGAATCCACCCAAAAAAAGTCACTTAACAAGAAGCCAAAAAGTGCAAAAACAACAATGCTCGCGCCGGAGGAGCCGTGAACGACTGCAGGGACACAACATTAGGTACACCTGCAGACTGCAGTACGGATTTCATATTTCATTCATTCACAACTCCTCCAACACGAACGCCACTGTTCCCGCACTTATAAGTAAAGGTAAGACCATAATAAAGTTTTTTTAATTAAATGTGATTTTTTGTGTGCTACAGTTTGTATGTGTAAAGTTAAAGTTAAGTTAAAGTAGCAATGATTGTCACACACACACTAGGTGTGGTGAAATGTGTCCTCTGCATTTGACCCATCCCTTGATCACACCCTGGGAGGTGAGGGGAGCAGTGGGCAGCAGCGGCGCCGCGCCCGGGAATAATTTTTGGTGATTTAACCCCCAATTCCAACCCTTGATGCTGAGTGCCAAGCAGGGAAGAATGCTGGTATGAGCTTTTAAACATAACCCGTTAACTGCTGCCAATCTAATGGTGAATAAGATACTCTTTAGGGTTCATATGTTTGTAAATCTGACTGTGATGAAGTCAGTGCCTCACCAGCCATCAACCTCACCGCACGTCACTGTACCTTTGTCGTGCTCACTATGTTCTGTATCACTATGTAAAAAATGGACAGGGAGAGACGGCTGGAACACAGTCAGACAAAGCCAAATTGTGATTTACTAAGTTAAATATTCTAAACTAAAACACAAAATATAATCCTGAAACATGTTCCTCTCAAAATTGAATCATTTTTAAACCTTGGCGCCATCTGCTGGACCTGGTAGAGTCCCCCCCCCCTTATTAAAACTCCCCACTGCGCTCCACTCAATTGCCAGAGCCACATAAACTACAATGTCCTGTGCCAGATGGCAGCTAGTCTCAGATACTTTAATCAGTCATTTTTCTTTAAAACTTTCCAGACTGTTTATGAGCATCAAAGCCTGACCTTTGCACCGTGACCCCAGTGACAGGCCTCTTTCCTTCCATTAAATGTCAAAAACCACTGTGTGGGATCTTAGTCCTTACCTTTCCCTCACCCCAGACGGATTTCAAGGTTGTGTCACAGACCACCCAAAGAAAGAATTAGACGAGTGATCAGCAAGTAGGGTCTCCAATTTTGTGTTAGAATGTTTGTGTGTTGTTGACTAAGAGCGCATATGGCTGTACGGGTCAGGGGAAGGGGAAATGTGTACGTACATTTCCTGTATGATATGTTGCAGCGAAGCTACAAGTACTTTACTTCTCCATGGTCTAGGAGCTTTATCCAAGTTCACTTGAACACACTTATGTGAAATATTGAGTTTTATCCTAAAGCTTGCCTTTGACCCCAACACTAGAAATATACATTCTACTAGATTCTATCAACGTTGTAAAGTTAATACAATTAATACAGTAACAGGTCATATATAACAGCTCTGGCAAAAAGTCTTCCTATACTATACAATGGATGAATTGATTAACGTGGACCCCGACTTAAACAAGTTGAAAAACTTATTCGGGTGTTACCATTTAGTGGTCAATTGTACGGAATATGTACTGTACTGTGCAATCTACTAATAAAAGTTTCAATCAATCAATCAATGGTAGAAGAGTGAGGCATACTATTGGAACACTATGTTTATTATTATAGTTACAAAACTTTTGTCAATTCACTGTTCGCAAACTATGAGAAACTTCCCCCAACGTGTTTTTCCAGAGCAGTTCTAAAACAGGGGTCCCCAAACTTTTTGACTCGGGGGCCGCATTGGGTTAAAACAGTTTGGCTGGGGGCCGGGCTGTGTATATATATATATATATATATATATATATATATATATATATATATATATTTATATATATATTAAGTGTGTGGGAAAAAAATCAATTCGAATCGCTATTCTCACGTTGTGCGATTCAGAATCGATTCTCATTTTTAAAAAATCAATTTATTTTTTATTTTTTATTATTTTTAAATTTGTATTTTTTATTTTTTATTTTTTTTAAATTAATCAATCCAACAAATCAATACACAGCAATACCATAACAATGCAATCCAATTCCAAAACCAAACCCGACCCAGCAACACTCAGAACTGCAATAAACAGAGCAATTGAGAAGGGACACAAACACGACACAGAACAAACCAAAAGTAGTGAAACAAAAATTAATATTATCAACAACAGTATCAATATTAGTTACAATTTCAACATAGCAGTGATTAAAAATCCCTCATTGACATTATCATTAGACATTTATAAAAATAAAATAAAAAATAACAATAGTGTCACAGTGGCTTACACTTGCATCGCATCTCATAAGCTTGACAACACACTGTGTCCAATATTTTAACAAAGATGAAATAAGTCATATTTTTGGTTCATTTAATAGTTAAAACAAATGTACATGATTGCAATCAGTTGATAAAACGTTGTCCTTTACAATTATAAAAGCTTTTTACAAAAATCTACTACTCTGCTTGCATGTCAGCAGACTGGGGTAGATCCTGCTGAAATCCTATGTATTGAATGAATAGAGAATCGTTTTGAATCGGGAAAATATCGTTTTTGAATCGAGAATCGCGTTGAATCGAAAAAAAAAAATCGATTTTGAATCGAATCGTGACCCCAAGAATCGATATTGAATTGAATCGTGGGACACCCAAAGATTCACAGCCCTAATATATATATATATATATATATATATATATATATATATATATATGCCAAGTATGAAATTCGGAACCAATTTAAAAGCGATTAATGAGGAACAACTGTAATCACTTTTTGCTAATTATCAAATTCCCGCCATTTTTGGATGTAAGCCATAATTAAATTTCAAGATGGAATTCAAATTTTAATATATGGAGGTATCCGCTGATGTCGTACTTGGGAAAAACACAAACGGGCAAATTCCAAACAGCTCGTTCAGACAAATTAAGGAAAGCAACATTTTTTAAAATGAGAAATGGTTGAGAAATGTTGTTCTTAAACAATTTGCTCACGTATTTGTTCACAAAGTGGTGACCCTTGCCCCATCCTTGTTTCAAGATTCAAGATTCAAGATGCTTTATTATTGTCCATTCTTTAACATGTACAAGACATATAAGAACTGAAATTTCATTTTCGGCCCAGTCCCACTAAGAGCAGACATACGTTATAGGGGGACAAGACGGGACCGCCAATGAGTCAGCCACTTACAGCGCTCCTTAAAAATGCTTGTGAATGACTGAGCATTTCATGGAAGCTACTTTTAGACTTAGACAAACTTTAAGGATCCACAAGGGAATACCCAATATCTTCACCTTGCCTCCATGGTTTTGATTTCAAATTTTTGGGACCTATGAAGAGCTCAAATGCACAAAAGAATGTACAAACAGGTAGGAAATGTCGGTTTTGCATAACAGGTCTCCTTTAAGTCGCCATTTAATTTTCGCACTGTCCCCCTCCATATCTTCATCAGCATCATACTGCACAACCCATTTTATCATCATCGTTTATTATGGGAAGACTCAGGACACGGCTGGCCTGGGAACGCCTCAGGATCCCCCTGAAGGAACTGGACGAAGTGGCTGGGGAGAGGGAAGTCTGGGTTTCCCTACTTAGGCTGCCGCCCCCGCGACCCGACCTTGGATAAGCGGAAGAAATTTGATGCATGGATGGATGGATGGATCGTTTATTATCATTTATTTGTGCCGACTCCATCGTTTAAAAGGCTTTTTTTTAAGTGTGTAAGGCATATTTTAGGTATTTCCCTTGGATTGCGCTTCTTATCTTATTAGCTTCCTTTGACAAGATAATTTAAAGAGACAAGTATGATAAATGTCGATAAATCTAGTCAAATTACTGCAACAGTCAAATTATTGCAAATGTTGATCCCAAATCAGAGAAGTCAAAAATTTCAAGTTTTGGAGAGGTAGGAGCGAGACAGCCAACTATAACGAGGCGCTTCAAAGAATCCAGGCTTTATTGGAGTGTAAAAATGAAACATTTGTATGGGCATCTCAATTACTTGCTTGTATTTTCTATTCACAGGTGGACTCGGAATGTAATTGCCACGAAAAGCAGGGATCTACAGTCGTGGTCAAAAGTTTACTTACACTTGTAAAGAACATATTGTCATGGCTGTCTTGAGTTTCCAATCATTTCTACAACTCTTATTTTTTGTGATAGAGTGATTGGAGCACATACTTGTTGGTGACAAAAAACATTCATGAAGTTTGGTGTTTTTATGAATTTATTATGGGTCTACTGAAAATGTGACCAAATCTGCTGGGTCAAAGGTATACATACAGCAATGTTAATATTTGCTTACATGTTCCTTGGCAAGTTTCACTGCAATAAGGCGCTTTTGGTAGCCATCCACAAGCTTCTGGTTGAATTTTTGACGACTCCTCTTGACAAAATTGGTGCAGTTCAGCTAAATTTGTTGCTTTTCTGATATGGACTTGTTTCTTCAGCATTGTCCACACGTTTAAGTCAGGACTTTGGGAAGGCCATTCTAAAACCTTCATTCTAGCCTGATTTAGCCATTCCTTTACCACTTTTGACGTGTGTTTGGGGTCGTTGTCCTGTTGGAACACCCAACTGCGCCCAAGACCCAACCTCCGGGCTGATGATTTTAGGTTGTCCTGAAGAATTTGGAGGTAATCCTCCTTTTTCATTGTCCCATTTACTCTCTGTAAAGCACCAGTTCCATTGGCAGAAAAACAGGCCCAGAGCATAATACTACCACCGCCTTGCTTGACGGTAGGAATGGTGTTCCTTGGATTAAAGGCTTCACCTTTTCTCCTCCATACATATTGCTGGGTATTGTGACCAAACAGCTACATTTTTGTTTAATCTGACATCACATGGACAAAGATGAGACCTTCTGGAGGAAAGTTCTGTGGTCAGATGAAACAAAAATTGAGCTTGTGGATGGCTACCAAAAGGACCTTATTTCGGTGAAACCTGTAACCAAAAATTAACATTGCTGTATGTATACTTTTGACCCAGCAGATTTGGTCACATTTTCAGTAGACCCATAATAAATTCATAAAAGAACCAAACTTCATGAATGTTTTTTGTCACCAACAAGTATGTGCTCCAATCACTCTATCACAAAAAATAAGAGTTGTAGAAATTATTGGAAACTCAAGACAGCCATGACATTATGTTCTTTACAAGTGTATGTAAACTTTTGACCACGACTGTAAGTGAACATAATGTTGCCGCTGAATAAAGCACTTCACAGAAAATGGGAATATTAGCATATCTGAACATTACTCTCATCTCTGCCCTCTGTCTCTCCTCCAAAGGGGCTACTTGGTGGCTGCTGCCTCTGTCTTTCGGGCGGGAGTGGAAGAGAGCATCAGCGTGACCATCTTCAATGCGAAGGCGGAAACGCGCGTGCAGGTGCAGCTTTCCGTGAAGGGACAGACGGTGGCGCACAGTCATGGCTCCGTGCTCGGCGAGTACCCGTTGACACATTGCACACGAATATATGCATTTGTAAGGATTGGATTTTAATCTACTACTCTTTTCTTTTGTGTTTTAGACAAAGGCACCATCAAGCTGAAGGTGAGTTGACATACAGAGATAAACAAAGTGCCTGTTTAAGCTGCACTGTAGCAATAGCCTTGTAACTTTACTGTTAACTTCAAAAGTTACAATTAGTTTAGTGTTGTATTTAGGGCTGTCAAAATTAATGCTTGAACTCATGTGATCATAAAACATTTTTGCATTAAAAGGCCCCTCTAATAGTGGCACTTATTTCTTAATTATGGACGTAAAATTGATGTCTACAGCCTAGGTAAAATTCCCCCAAAATGGACACAGTACTGATTTTAAGCTTATTTTCTAACGAGTTTGAACACATTTTGGAACGTCCACTTTTAGCTCCAAAATGTGGGCGGGCCTGCATCAGCTTGCTGACGCCACCTGCAGAAGACCCGGGGCAATTTCTTATCGTGCAGTATGTGTTTCGGTAGCATCTTCAGCCCGAATAATACATTTGGCACAGAATTTTACAGAATTATTAAATTTTGCTTGCCAGATGTATTGTTGCAGGTTGTAGCAATACCACAAACCCCGTTTCCATATGAGTTGGGAAATTGTGTTGGATGTAAATATAAACGGAATACAATGATTTGCAAATCCTTTTCAAACCATATTCAATTGAATGCACTACAAAGACAAGATATTTGATGTTCAAACTCATAAACTATATATATTTTTGCAAATAATAATTAACTTAGAATTTCATGGCTGCAACACGTGCCAAAGTAGTTGGGAAAGGGCATGTTCACCAATGTGTTACATGGCCTTTCCTTTTAACAACACTCAGTAAACGTTTGGGAACTGAGGAGACACATTTTTTTAAGCTTCTCAGCTGGAATTCTTTCCCATTCTTGCTTGATGTACAGCTTAAGTTGTTCAACAGTCCGGGGGTCTCCGTTGTGGTATTTTAGGCTTCATAATGCGCCACACATTTTCAATGGGAGACAGGTCTGGACTACAGGCAGGCCAGTCTAGTACCCGCACTCTTTTACTATGAAGCCACGTTGATGTAACACGTGGCTTGGCATTGTCTTGCTGAAATAAGCAGGGGCGTCCATGGTAACGTTGCTTGGATGGCAACATATGTTGCTCCAAAACCTGTATGTACCTTTCAGCATTAATGGCGCCTTCACAGATGTGTAAGTTACCCATGTCTTGGGCAATAATACACCCCCATACCATCACAGATGCTGGCTTTTCAACTTTGCGCCTAGAACAATCCGGATGGTTCTTTTCCTCTTTGGTCCGGAGAACACGACGTCTCCAAAAATAATTTGAAACGTGGACTCGTCAGACCACAGAACACTTTTCCACTTTGTATCAGTCCATCTTAGATGAGCTCAGGCCCAGTGAACCCGACGGCGTTTCTGGGTGTTGTTGATAAACGGTTTTCGCCTTGCATAGGAGAGTTTTAACTTGCACTTACAGATGTAGCGACCAACTGTAGTTACTGACAGTGGGTTTCTGAAGTGTTCCTGAGCCCATGTGGTGATATCCTTTACACACTGATGTCGCTTGTTGATGCAGTACAGCCTGAGGGATCGAAGGTCACGGGCTTAGCTGCTTACGTGCAGTGATTTCTCCAGATTCTCTGAACCCTTTGATGATATTACGGACCATAGATGGTGAAATTCCTAAATTCCTTGCAATAGCTGGTTGAGAAAGGTTTTTCTTAAACTGTTCAACAATTTGCTCACGCATTTGTTGACAAAGTGGTGACCCTCGCCCCATCCTTGTATGTGAATGACTGAGCATTTCATGGAATCTACTTTTATACCCAATCATGGCACCCACCTGTTCCCCATGTGCCTGTTCACCTGTGGGATGTTCCAAATAAGTGTTTGATGAGCATTCTTCAACTTTATCAGTATTTATTGCCATCTTTCCCAACTTCTTTGTCACGTGTTGCTGGCATCAAATTCTAAAGTTAATGATTATTTGCAAAAAAAAAAAAAAAAAAAAATGTTTATCAGTTTGAACATCAAATATGTTGTCTTTGTAGCATATTCAACTGAATATGGGTTGAAAATGATTTGCAAATCATTGTATTCTGTTTATATTTACATCTAACACAATTTCCCAACTCATATGGAAACGGGGTTTGTATGAAATGCACTTCTACACCAGTGCAAACCACAGCCACAATAATGAAAACATTGTTTAAACGGCACAGAGTCATGTTCGATTGCGTCACCATAACAACCTACAATAAACATGTCATCCTTCCCCAATTGACCTAATTTGCTCTTAGTAAATACAGCCCTTATCCTGTGTGTGTGTGTGTGTGTGTGTGTGTGTGTGTGTGTGTGTGTGTGTGTGTGTGTGTGTGTGTGTGTGTGTGTGTGTGTGTGTGTGTGTGTGTGTGTGTGTGTGTGTGTGTGTGTGTGCCATCAGGTTCCCTCTGGACTGAGAGGCCAGGCCCACCTGAAGCTGTGGGGGAACCGTCACCTCACAGAGGGAGGCTACATCTTCCACAACTTCACCACCGTCACAGTAGAAAGCAAAGGCACAGCTGTGTTCATCCAGACGGACAAGCCTGTCTACAAACCCAAACACAAAGGTTCCCCTCAACAGTTCATCAACATGAATACGATTTTTAAGTTTTTAAATTTGTTTTGCCTTTTGGGTAGAAACCAGTCACTGTAAATATATTAAAAAAAACATGCAGTCAAGTGCATGGACTAAAGTAGTAAATGCAGTAGAGCCTCTTAACGTTTAATGTCACAGTAGTCGTCGTATAATTCGGAATTCACAGGAAAGAACATAGCTGTGGAAGCTCTCTTCCAGTGGGTCCTCCTGACCACCAAGCATCTCAAGGCGAGCCCGTTTCATTTGTATAAAGACAGTTTTTATTCTCACGCAACCATGTAGGGATTGCTTTCCAGCAATATATTCTTGGACTTTTCAGTCTGGCGTGTCTCTGTACGTGTGTCTTTCTCTGCCTCCCACTCCAACAACGTCCCTCCTCCTGGCTGCTGCTTTTACAGAGCGACAGGTGATTAGATAACAAGGCCCAGGTGGGCCATCTACGCACCTGTCGCTGACTTCGAGGCCGGTCCTGGCACACCCCGCCTCGCTGCAGGTCCGCAGGCCACGCCCCCCTCCACAATAGCTAGGGGAACATTATCACAATTTCAGAAGGGTTAAAACCATTAAAAATCAGTTCCCAGTGGCTTATTTTATTTTTCGAAGTTTTTTTCAAAATTTTACCCATCACGCAATATCCCTAAAAAAAGCTTCAAAGTGCCTGATTTTAACCATCGTTATATACACCCGTCCATTTTCCTGTGACGTCACATAGTGATGCCGATACAAACAAACATGGCGCATAGAACAGCAAGCTATAGCGACATTAGCTCGGATTCAGACTCGGATTTCAGCGGCTTAAGCGATTCAACAGATTACGCATGTATTGAAACGGATGGTTGTAGTGTGGAGGCAGGTAGCGAAAACGAAATTGAAGAAGAAACTGAAGCTATTGAGCCATATCGGTTTGAACCTTATGCAAGCGAAACCGACGAAAACGACACGACAGCCAGCGACACGGGAGAAAGCGAGGACAAATTTGGCGATCGCCTTCTAACCAACGATTGGTATGTGTTTGTTCGGCATTAAAGGAAACAAACAACTATGAACTAGGTTTACAGCATATGAAATACATTTGGCAACAACATGCACTTTGAGAGTGCAGACAGCCCAGTTTTCATCAATTGATATATTCTGTAGACATACCCTCATCCGCTCTCTTTTCCTGAAAGCTGATCTGTCCAGTTTTGGAGTTGATGTCAGCAGGCCAGGGAAGCTAGGGTTGATATTCTTCTCTTGATCATCTTCGGTGGCATAAGGGACGGTGTGAGCCAAGACATCCAGGGGGTTTAGCTCGCTCGTCTGCGGCAACAAACTGCCGCCATTGCTTGCCGTGCTACCTACCGAGGTCCTTTGTCCCTAAATTGCTCACACACTCCGGCAGATTCAATGGGGGTCTGGCGGCAGATTTCTTTGACTTTATCGTTGGAAATGCATCTGCTTTGAGTGTCGCAGGATATCCACACATTCTTGCCATCTCTGTCGTAGCATAGCTTTCGTCGGTAAAGTGTGCGGAACAAACGTCCAATTTCTTGCCACTTTCGCATCTTTGGGCCACTGGTGCAACTTGAATCCGTCCCTGTTCGTGTTGTTACACCCTCCGACAACACACCGACGAGGCATGATGTCTCCAAGGTACGGAAAACAGTCGAAAAAACGGAAAATAACAGAGCTGATTTGACTCGGTGTTTGTAATGTGTTTGAGAAAATGGCGGATTGCTTCCCGATGTGACGAATAATAGAAAGGCGTTTAATTCGCCAAAATTCACCCATTTAGAGTTCGGAAATCGGTTAAAAAAATATATGGTCTTTTTTCTGCAACTTCAAGGTATATATTGACGCTTACATAGGTCTGGTGATAATGTTCCCCTTTAAGTAGCACAAAACATCAGAGGTCAAACTGCAATTACATCTTGTAAGACTTCAGCTCAATCAGCATCTTCATAAGTGTGGTTTTGATTTTGAATTTTTAGTGACAGAGAAGTACACGTTTCTCTGTCATGGCTGCTCAGTAAAACATGGCTAAGTCAACAATAAGCTGATAATAATTTAACGGATGTTTCTGACACCCCCGCACTCTCGCAGTTCGCCTCACCAGCTCTATTAAGGAAGGCAGCGGCACTTATCTCTGTGCAGGCTGCTCAGTACAATAGGTTATATTTACCTGACGTCACTTTTCTCTCATTAACTGTGCAAAGCTTGAAGTGGTTGACCAGCGAGCGAAAAAAAAAATGCCCTGTTTGCATTGTTTTTGGCTGTTGTAACCGTTCAAATCGCGAAAAGGATAAAAGTTTCTTCAGAGTTCCTCAAGAGGTAATAAAGAAGGGTGAAAGATGTCGAGATTTTCTGAAAGACACAGACAAAAGTGGAACGCACTTCAGTCCAAGAAGGGAGAGTCGAACAACGCACAAGTTTGTAGTGATCTATTTGTTTGACATACTTTTAACGTGAAGTATTTCCCATTTAAGTATTATCTTGCTATTTTTTGTATTTTATCTTGTTTCTGAGTTTTTAAAACGCATTTTGCTACGAGTGTTTTGTAAAGCGAGTCTAAACAAAAAGAAAACAAATGTGAGCAAAACCTAGAAGAGTTAAGCTTTTACCAAAATCAGCAATCATATATGAAGCTTTCAGCACATAAGCAATGTTGGCATCTATAGTTATGTTTTGATTAAGACGCGTAAACACGCATACTCGTAACGGCGCGTGCAACAACAACAAGGCAACAAACATGGCTGTAGACGC
The DNA here is from genome assembly GCF_033978685.3 of Nerophis lumbriciformis. NCBI lineage: Eukaryota > Metazoa > Chordata > Actinopteri > Syngnathiformes > Syngnathidae > Nerophis > Nerophis lumbriciformis. The sequence goes on from NC_084565.2 coordinate 24,284,350, forward strand.
CAAGTTAAATCCTGAAATGAAACCTTACTGAGCAAAACCGATGCATGATTTATCCGGGACAGTCTTGATATCTATGTCCTTCACCGAGCCACACTCAAATAAGTTGTAGACCTCCATGCTTTTCCAAGTTTAGACTTAGACAAACTTTATTGATCCACAAGGGGAATTGTTCCACACAGTAGCTCAGTTACAAAGGATGGAAAGGATAATACAGGTATAAAGTAGACTGAAAATGTATCATAGTAGCAATATAAAATATAACATATATGTAATATTTACATTTATATACAGTACAGTATTTTTCGGAGTATAAGTCGCTCCGGAGTATAAGTCGCACCTGCCGAAAATGCATAATAAGGAAGGAAAAAACATATATAAGTCGCACTGGAGTATAAGTCGCATTTTTGGGGGAAATTTATTTGATAAAACCCAACACCAAGAATAGACATTTGAAAGGCAATTTAAAATAAATAAAGAATAGTGAACAGGCTGAATAAGTGTACGTTATATGAGGCATAAATAACCAACTGAGAACGTGCCTGGTATGTTAACGTAACATATTATGGTAAGAGTCATTCAAATAACTATAACATATAGAACATGCTATACGTTTACCAAACAATCTGTCACTCCTAATCGCTAAATCCCATGAAATCTTCTACGTCTAGTCTCTTACGTGAATGAGCTAAATAATATTATTTGATATTTTACGGTAATGTTTTAATAATTTCACACATAAGTCGCTCCTGAGTATAAGTCGCACCCCCGGCCAAACTATGAAAAAAAACTGCGTCTTATAGTCCGAAAAATACGGTATATAATATATACTGATATATTACATTATTGTATTATATGTTTATATAATATATACAGTATATAAAAAATCCCAATTACCATGTACAATATTACAGAAAATATACATTATAAACAAAGAGAGGTAACTAACATAGAAGCGGTCAGGTAATAGACAGATATCATCTATTGCTGTATGGCGAGTTATTTTACAGCTGGATGGAGTGCGGAATGAAGGAGTTCTTGAATCGAACATTGTGTGAACCAAGCTGAAGGAGCCTGTTGGAGTATGAGCTCCGCTGTCCCTCAATTGTCTGGTGGAGTGGGTGGCCAGGATTGTCCATAATGGCGAGCAGTTTGTCCAGTGTCCTCCTGTCCCTCACTGACACAAACGGCTCCAACTGCGTGCCAATGGTTTGGCCGGATTTCCTGATCAGTTTGTCAATCCGGTTTAAGTCCCTTTTGCTGGTGCTGCTCCCCCAACAAGCCACTGCAAAGTACAGGGCTCTGGCCACAACTGAATGAAAAAAGGACTCCAATAGCTTGCTGCACACATTAAAGGACCTAAGCTTCCTCAGGAAAAAGAGTCTGCTCATGCCCTTCTTGTATACAGCTTTGCTGTATACTATTGTCTTTCCAGTTTCCATCTGTTTAGTCGTGTAGAATGGTGTCTGTGGCACTGTAGTTCGATATGTCTGAGAACGCGGCCGACGTCTAATCCTTGATATCACTCGACAAATCTTTTTTTGATTAAGTACAGGGATCTATTCCTCTGCATAATTTGAATTGTTGCTTGTATCTGCTTTTAGTGGCAAAATCTAGGCCCCTTGCATAATGAGATATTTTGCACTATGTAGCCATGTTGGTTTGGTGGCGCACCACTTTGTTTACTTCCGTTCAAAAGTCACGTGACTCAATACAAACTATATGTAAATAACATATCAAATATTCAAACAGTTAATAGGATTTTTGATTATTTGTTTTTCTGTGTCTTTCTCAGTGCTCATCAATGTCTACACAGTGACACCTGACTTGAGGCCTGTTAACGACAAGGTATTGTTCACTTCTTGTAAGCAGCCATTTAATTTTAATCCAAACTACATTCGTCCCTCGCTAAATTTTGCTTTATAAATTTCAGCTTCACCACATCACTGATTTTCTTTATTTTAAAGCATTTTCCCCTAAATAAAGCATTTCAGAGCATAGAAATAGCTAAGTGAAGCAACATATCAATACTACAGTAGTATTGGCCACTGAAGGAGACCAAACCAATTATAGCGTGCTGTTCAGTATTGTGGCCACTGATTGGCTAAGCCTCCGGAATCATATATTGGAATACATTTATTTTATGTATCTATTCTATTTACAATTAACGATTCCTACTTCACAGAAAGTAATGTATTGCGGTCATAAGCGACGACTGTATCTACTTCCCACTATCTAAAAATATTGTTGAAAATATATTCTTCAAAAAGTAGACTTTGTTTTACTAGAGTCCATGATACTTACCTTGAAGAAAACAAGTGTGGGCGTAAACTCAAGACGTTAATAAATAAAATAATTTTTCTTGAAATTAAAAACGGTTCTCTAAAAGGAAAATGTTTTACTTTTTTAAGGAAAAAACTGTTCTCATTTTATGAAATTAATGAAATCTGATTTTTCCGATTTTTTAAAAATATTTTTGTATTTGTGTATTACATGATTGAACTGTTTACAGTGTTTTTTGAAAAATTTTGTAATCTCACAACTATTTATTTTCTTGTGAATAATTTATAAATTTACAAGAATAAAGTCATTTTTCTTCTAATTATAAGAATAAAGTCGACTTTCAATAGGTTAAAATAATAGTATCAGCAATTGCTCAAGTAATAAATTGCTGCTTTGTAGTCTTCATACTGCTTTGTTCTCATATTACAGTTAAAAAATGTATTCTTATAACTTTTTATTCTATTAGTATATTGTTATAAAATTAGGTATTTTCGTCGAGTGCGATTACCGTATTTTTCGGAGTATAAGTCGCACCGGAGTATAAGTCGCACCTGCCGAAAATGCCTAATAAAGAAGGAAAAAAACATATATAAATCGCACTGGAGCCCGGCCAAACTATGAAAAAAAACTGCGACTTATAGTCCGAAAAATACAGTACAAGTAGTGACTGGGTGTATAGAAATGTACAGTACATTGCTTACAAAGGCTGTTTTTTTTTCTCTCTCTTCTTTCTTTTTTTCCCCAACTTTTTTCAGGTTGAGGCGTATATTTTGGTGAGTGGAGTTAGGTGGGATCAACCTGGGATTGGCACCAGGGTTCACGCATCCTATCATACGCGAGAGGAGGGTGGGGTTGTGGAGTGAAAACAGGGACGCTCTCTGGAAGAGTGCAAGGATAAACACGCACCGTGAAATAGACTCTCTTCACCTCCCCCATGGACAAAGTGCATCAGCCTCTCCTTATATGAAACATTCTGCTTGAAGATAATAATGCCTTGTTTTGATTGCCACATTTAGTGTGATGCAGTGCAGTTCTACATACTACTCAGAGACTGAGTAGTATGTATATTATATAATATATAAATGCATTTTTGTATTGGATTTTATTAGTTTGTGCAAGCATGTGTACCTAATGTTGTGGCTTGCCATTTACTAGGAGCCGATGTGTCCTTCCCCTCAGGAAAATATTTTGATAATGCTCTGAGAGAAAAAGCAGAGCTGCACTGTCACACCAATCAGGTATTTCTTATATATGATGTATGGATGTTGTCCTTTAGGATCCAAGGGGATCCAGGATGGTGCAGTGGAAGGGTCTTCAATCTATCTGTTGTGGTGAGCCATTTTTTTTTTTTTATATTTTGCTATCATTTCCACACAACATCAATGTTTAAGTGCAAGACTTGTCTTTCCGTTATCCTCTTTTGCATTGTAATTCTTTTCTAAACCAGAATACTCTTCCATAGGGGTGATGTTTGATAAGAAATTATCGAGTTCGAGCCTATTATCGAACCGATTCCTTATCGATTCTCTTATCGAGTCCAGATAGGTTGTTGTATATGGAAGAAAAAAAAACAATATTTGGTTTAACAAAAGCTCACTTTATTATATAAGAAAAAAATAAAATCTAATAAATAAATAAATATTGACTGTTACCCCCCCTAAAAAATATAATAAAATAAATAAACATTGACTGTTGTTACCCAATGTATATTAAGTGGGATTTTTCAGAAAAACAAGTATATACAGTCACACAAAAACAACCTGTGTCTGTGATCTCTATAGGTGTATAAATAATAATATAGTGTTAAATAAAATCAGTCCCTTGGGCACAAAACTGAAAATAATACAGCTCTCCAAAAAGTGCACTTCTGCTGCTATTTGACATAACTGTTTGTTATGATGCTTTGACATTTTTTGCACTTTAAAATTCTATGAAGAGCAAAGTTGTTTGCAAATGTGGTTACAATGCTAAAAAAAAAAGAAAAGTTAAAACTAAAAAAAGAAATACACTTTAATGAGTTAACATTATTTCTTTATAGGGGGAAAGATGTGATGTTATGAGCTAGGGAATATAACAACTCCACTACCCAGCATGCAACGGGAGTGACGAGCATGCGCGGTAGCCCCGAAAAGTGTTGTTGCATGTTGCCACCCGACAGCTAAAAATGAGGTTATGAGCACGCTGTGAAAGTAAACGTCAAGAACTCAGCCTCGTCTGCATTATTTATAATTAGACCGACAACACATATACAGTGTGATTTTGTTTTGTTTACAAGGAAAGAAAAACAAAAGTTAAAAAAGGGAGATATATGTTGTATATATATATGTACGTGCTGCGGTTGCTTTAAGAACGTTGCGATAGCTGCCGTAAAGGAGGTGCGTTGCTAGCCTGGTTGCTATGTTTCCGGTTGGTCGTAAAAGTGTTCGTCATGTGTTTGTACCCTGCTCAAATCTCTCAGTAAAGTTATTCATTGGATTATACCTTTTGTTTTGAACTTTATTACACCTTGGAGCGCTTTTTCCGGTCCATTATTTTTCCTGCTTTCGCTATCTGCGCCTAATGACTGAGCTACGTGACGTCATTTCTTGTGATGTCACACGGGGCATTTCTGGTCGGGACGGGATTCGTTCCCAGGGATTCGAATAAAGAACCAACTCTTTTTCTTTACTATAGTGGTCTCGATAACGGGTACCGGTTCTCGAAAAGGGATTCGAGCCCGAGGACTCGGTTCTTTTCTTATCGAACAACCGGGAAAAACGGTTTCGAGTATCATCCCTACTCTTCCATGCAGGTATTGTCAACATGAGTTTCCCGCTGTCGGACCAGCCAGTGTTTGGAGAGTGGTTTATCTTCGTGGAGGTGCAGGGCCACACATATAATAAATCATTTGAAGTGCAGAAATATGGTGAGAACCTGTTTTTATCTGAAGTATCCAAGCATTCCAACTACTCTTTATGAATGAATCCCGTTGCCTTTTCTCACAGTCATGCCCAAGTTTGAGTTAGTGATCGATCCACCTCGTTACGTCCGTGATCTCAACACATGTGAACAGGCCACCGTCCAAGCTCGGTAAGTCATCGTAACATCAGCATCGAGTGTAATGTATTTGATACTTGTCAGTAACAGTTGCTTGCAACATCCATCCATCCATCCATTTTCTACCGCTTTTTCCCTTCGGGGTCGCGGGGGGCGCTGGAGCATAACAAGTGGAATACGTTTTGGGTTTAAAGGTGCCTTATGTAATAATTTCATGTCAAGTCATCATTAAATGGCCCTGGTATGTCAAAAGGCATTAATAAATCATGTTCTTTTCGAATACCTTTATAACTGATAACGGTAGTTCAGCTGGGATATGCTTATTTCAAAATTTGATTCACAGTCCCAAAATCTTGTTATTGTTTTCATTTCGATGCCCCGCCCTCCACCGTTTGACCAATTAAAAGTTTGTGACTGTGTTACATCCAGGTTGCCAGTTACGCACCGCCCTCTTTGTCTAGCTACTGCCACTGGTAAAGTTACTAATCATGTCAGACCTTAGTAAATCTAAAAGGCCTCGTTACGATTCCCAACTTATTCATGACAAAGCCAGTAACAAAACAAGGATTTGTATCGGGGGATGCCTTTGAATGATGGAGACGATTGAAGGCGGAGAAGATTTTTTCATCTGACGCCTAACTTACTAATTTCCTCCTTGATAGGTAAGTAAGGCATTTACGTTTTCTTATTACTTGTAATAAATGTAAATGGACATTTCGTATGTAAATTATATCGTCCAATACAGTCTATGATCTTGTCTAACGAAGCTAGTATGTTTGTGCAACGAATGCTTAGTGTGTGGTGCTCAGCTCCTAGTGTAAATATAGGCTAACAGGGAAAATATATGTCTGTTAGCCTGTATGTCGATGTGTCATCCAACTGACAGGACAAAATATATTTTCGACAAATAAAACCTATGTGGATATGGGCAGTGTCAGTGCCTATTTAGTTCTCAATATGCTGATATGCTGAGGAAATGCGTTCCAACATTATCACGGCTAATTGTGGTTTCTGGTACTGTATGTGCATCAGGCACATAAGGAGTGGTATTTGCTTGGCACAATATAATGCATTACTTGTAATGATTTTCTACTTTGTGTATTGACATGATCGTGAGCTATACGACTTATGCGTAATGTGGTTTATGCGTAACGTGGGTTGGCTCATAGAATTGCACTCTGCACTGAAAGATGGTGATATGCGTACATGGAAGACAATGCAGTGCGTCAGGTTGGATGCAATATGGAGTTATGCTGGACGAAAAGTGGCGGTAATTTTACTGTTGGCCTTGGCTTGCCATCAAAGTAGGCCTATGCGATGTATAATATAGTATATATAATTATTTTGATGGTGGTCCGTGCGGTCAAACTAAACATTTTAGCAGAGTAATGCCAACAATCTGTCCTGACTCCCAACGAAAATATTGCTGCGTAACTTTACAAATACATTTGGCTAATCGACATCAGTAAAATGTGGCATAATTACTTAGTAAACCATCTTGCAAGAAGCATAAACAAGAGAAACCTACAGCATAGGACTCGTCGATTGCCATTTGAAGTTCCTTGGAGTAGGATTTGGATTCGTATCTGGCAACCTCAGTCATGGAGAGATGGAGTAGACTACGGAATTTTGATCGTGATTGCAGTACCATTTCTGGCCACATTATCACATATGGCACCTTTGAAACTGCCGCTATTTACTCGATCCTAAAACAGAAAATCCTCTTACATTCCATAACGCTGCACGACAGAACAGCGACAGCAAGGAACTCTGTCTCTTACAGTCTGTTTGAAAGGGGCCAAGAAAATAAAATTACCGTATTTTTCGGACTATAAGTCGCAGTTTTTTTCATAGTTTGGCCGGTCTCCAGTGCGACTTATATATGTTTTTTTTCCTTCTTTATTATGCATTTTCGTCAGGTGCGACTTATACTCCGGTGCGACTTATACTTCGAAAAATACGGTAATTCAAAGCACCGTTTTAGCCAATATCACTGGCGTTGAAAATACATTGAAAAATGTAAAACTCATAATATTAAAATGCATTGTGTGTTTGGATGTCAAGTATGTCAATAAAATGCACCAGTGTTAAGGCTTGTCACCTAAAAAGTCAGCAAGTTATCGAGCATATCGATTATGAGCATAGCCGAAAACAATTGAGATAATTCTACTCCAGTCCTGTAGGAGGCAATAATGCACATAGTAAACTGTTCTTCAGGAGATTTGAATCAATGCAATCAGTTATAGACATTACACAATTAAAAAATATTTGTTTCATTCCCAAAGATGGACAAAAACTTTCAGTTATCAATTACCTTCAATACATTGCTTTTTTACACATCTGTACTTACCGTATTTTTCGGACTATAAGTCGCAGTTTTTTTTTCATAGTTTGGCCGGGGGTGCGACTTATACTCAGGAGCGACTTATGTGTGAAATTATTAACACATTACCGTAAAATATCAAATAATATTATTTAGCTCATTCACGTAAGAGACTAGACGTATAAGATTTCATGGGATTTAGCGATTAGGAGTGACAGATTGTTTGGTAAACGTATAGCATGTTCTATATGTTATAGTTATTTGAATGATAATATGTTACGTTAACATACCAGGCGCGTTCTCAGTTGGTTATTTATGCCTCATATAACGTACACTTATTCAGCCTGTTCACTATTCTTTATTTATTTTAAATTGCGTTTCAAATGTCTATTCTTGGTGTTGGGTTTTATCAAATAAATTTGCCCAAAAAATGCGACTTATACTCCAGTGCGACTTATATATGTTTTTTTCCTTCTTTATCATGCATTTTCGGCCGGTGCGATTTATACTCTGGAGCGACTTATAGTCCGAAAAATACGGTAATTCTTGCTTTAATGGGTAAAATTAGAGATGTGACATTTGCAAACAAAACAAGTCTTTTGAACAGATCTTTTACGTGAACAATGAGAACCAATTTTAGAGTTAAAGCAATTTGTTTTATGCGCATGCAGGATTCATTGTTCTGATGTGTATATGTAAAGTAGTTCAAGCGTAAACACACACCAGGAAGGGTAGTACAATTTTGTATTCACATTTGTATTATTAAAAATAGGATTGTTTATACTTTTTATATACAGTGCATTCATACATTTTATTCTTACTTATCTGTGTATTTTTTCCTGTGCCTCTGTGCTACAAAGTTCTTTAGGTGAGGAATATATAAGAAAAATAGTGTTATCACTGTCAAAGCATACGAATATGGTACCACCTTATGGAATGTTTACAGCGAAATGCAACAAAATAAAACTGTAGTCAAATAATTCCCACCAATAGAGTAATATTGGTAATTATTTTATCCACATCTTATCTTATAACTGCTACCAGTGATTGTTTCCTTGATAAACTATACAAGCCAGTCTTTTGAAAGGAATAGCTCCTCAATATCCCAAACCCCTCCAAAGAGCCATAAATCCCATTGCTGGGTTAAAATGTGTAACGTATATTCCACAGGTACACATTTGGAAAACCAGTGTCGGGGAAGTTGACAGTGAACATGACAGTAAATGGAGTGGGCTACTACCGTCATGAGATGGGCCATCCTGTGATCAAATCCATGGAGGTCAGTTTATTTGTCACCCTGTTGCTTGGAGACTTAACACTAATATGCAAATGTTGTAATAAAGATCACACAACTCTTGTTTTACAGTGGAACTTCCAAAGTTGGGGTTGTACAATTCGGAGTATGACCAACATATGCTTAACTTCTTTTTACACTTGTCTGACAAGAATTTACATGAGGTGACATGACCATCTTTGTATTACATCATCAGACCAATCAATTAATCAATTAAAAGATATTTATATAGCTTGGCCTCTTAACCACAAACGTCTCAAAGGGCTTCACAAATTCACATTGACATCCCCTGACCTAAACCCATATTAGGGCAAGGAAAAACTAAAGAAAACCCAGATGGAGAAAATGAAGAATACTTAAGAAAGGACTGCAACTGTGGGGTTACCCTTCTTGGGTGACTGGCTGCAATGGCTGTCTAGTGGGTACAGTTATTGAACAGTTAAATTAATATTGTTAATAAACATTTTTATTATAAATGCGTTAAAATGTAATATCGGAAATGATCGGTATCGTTTTTTTATTATCAGTATCGTTTTTTTATTTATTATTTTTTTATTTTTATTAAATCAACATAAAAAACACAAGATACACTTACAATTAGTGCACCAACCCAAAAAAACTCCCTATCCCAATTACACTTATTCACACTTATTCACACAAAAGGGTTGTTTTTTTCTGTTATTAATATTCTGGTTCCTACATTATATATCAATATATATCAATACAGTCTGCAAGGGATACAGTCCGTAAGCACACATGATTGTGCGTGCTGCTGGTCCACTAATAGTACTAACCTTTAACAGTTAATTTTACTAATTTTCCTTAATTACTAGTTTCTATGTAACTGTTTTTATATTGTTTTACTTTGTTTTTTATTCAAGAAAATGTTTTTAATTTACCGTATTTTCCGCACCATAAGGCGCCCTGGGTTATAAGCCGTGCCTTCAATGAACGGCATATTTCAAAACTTTGTCCACCTATAAACCGCCCCGTGTTATAAGCCGCATCTAACTGCGCTAAAGGAATGTCAAAAAAACAGTCAGATAGGTCAGTCAAACTTTAATAATATATTAAAAACCAGCGTGATGTGGGCGCGCATGGAGTCGTATATCAGCATGGACGGAGCTGCGTGAAAAAAGCCACCCGGCCTCTTCGCGTAAACTTACCTTAACCACTCGCTCATCTTTTCTTCATCCATCATCCCTTCGAGTTAGCTTTTATGATGACGCCGGCTGGAAAGGTCTCTTTTGGTAAGGTCTTCCTTTTGAATATCACCATGGGTGGAAGTTTCTGGCCATTAGCATGGCAAGCTAGAACCACAGTGAAGGATGACTTCTCATTCCCTGTGGTGCGAATATTCACCGTACGTGCTCCCGTTGTATCCACAGTGCGGTTCACAGGAATATCAAAAGTCAGTGGAACCTCGTCCATGTTGATAATGTTCTCTGGCCGGATCTTTTTTTCAGCTATCTTGTTTTTACAATATGCACGGAAAGTAGCCAGCTTTTCTTGAAAGTCTTTAGGCAGTTGCTGTGAAATAGTAGTCCGTGTGCGGATGGAGAGATTGCGTCTTTTCATGAACCGGATCCCTGTCGCTTAGTAGGAGCCATTTTGTGGTCTTTACAGATGTAAACACACAAAGGAAATGAAACGTAATATCCGCGCGCTTCTTCTTCTTCTACGCGGGCGGGTGGTTGCTTACAGTAGAAGAAGAAGCGCTTCCTGTTCTATGGGGGCGGGTGCTTACCTTGGCGGTTGCTTGCGTAGAAGAAAAAGCACTTCCTCTTCTACGGGGAAAAAAGATGGCGGCTGTTTACCGTAGTTGCGAGACCGAAACTTTATGAAAATGAATCTTAATATTAATCCATATATAAAGCGCACCGGGTTATAAGCCGCACTGTCAGCTTTTGAGTAAATTTGTGGTTTTTAGGTGCGGCTAATAGTGCGGAAAATACGGTATCTTTTTTTTTTTAAAGTACCTTATCTTCACCATACCTGGTTGTCCAAATTAGGCATAATAATGTGTTAATTCCACAACTGCATTTATCAGTTGATATCGGTTGATATCGGTATCGTTAATTAAAGAGTTAGACAATATCGGAATATCGGATATCGGCAAAAAGCCATTATCGGACATCCCTAATTTTTATTTTATTTATTAAATTGATATATATGGATTTCACATGCTTTACAGTGGTCAACTTATTTTGTTGTTTGTTTTGTCTTATGTTTGACCCTGAAACCCAAACTCCCGGCTGCACACAACCAGTGCCAAGCACCAGGGGCATAGCACCAAATTCTGGGCCCTTATACACAAGATTCCTAAAGGTCACCACCCTAAACCCAATGTCACCGCGCCATACACACACACATTGTCTTTGTATTTATATGCACTAAAAAACAAAATGCATGGCATTGGTTGAAACCATATTCTTAAAACACATGTAAAACTTTAATTTGGGTTTTGACTTTTTAAATATGGGATTAACATATCTAGATAAACTTCCCAAAATAATTAGGTTTTGTTTGAGAACAAGAAATATTTTATTTTTTTAACAAAAACCATTACATTCAGTATGAAGTTTAAGCATTAATAATAATATTGTAATGTAGGGATTAGCTGATACACATCAGATTATCATCTGTAGGTAAAATACATCATAACAATGATGCATCGTTATTATTGCGATAATATTGGTATTTGTGCATCTCCTGGGGGTTAAGTCTCCCTCTGTTTTTAAAACTTTTATCATGGGTGTTTAACGCACCACAGTTAATTGCGATGAGATGTAAAAGTGAAACTTTTGCATAATTTTCCCCTATGCTGCCATAGATAGATTTATTAAATGTTTATCTTTCTTCAATCACGTCATCCTTGTCCCAAACTGTTAGTGTAAGTGAATGATTAAAGGTAAACTTTGATAATGTTTTAACAGAAATTACAGGGGGGAAAAAATTCAATGTTTACAAAAACTCAGGACCCCACTGTGCCCGGGCCCCTGCACAACATCCCCACTCATTTTGGGACTTTGGGATAAAGTATTGTTTCAAAATGCAAGCTTATTCTGTTTGTCCTTTGAGGTTCCACTGTATGTAGGATTTAAATTATATCTCCAGATACTGAAATAACAGTTATTATTACACACGTTACATAAAACTATGCAGTATGACCAGTGATTTTCACTAGTGGTACACGGGCTCCATCTAGTTGTACGCCAAATAATATCTTGATCATAGTGCAGTGTTTTATTTTCCTACATTCAAAAACATTGTTACAAATTGTGCGTAATGTTACAGTGGCCAAAAATACTACATATAATAAACCTCTGCATTGATTTTAAAGGGTAACATTATCACAATTTCAGAATTGTTAAAACCATTAAAAATCAGTTCCCAGTGGCTTATTATATTTTTCGAAGTTTTTTTCAAAATTTTACCCATCACGCAATATCCCTAAAAAAAGCTTCAAAGTGCCTGATTTTAACCACCCGTCCATTTTCCTGTGACGTCACATAGTGAAGCCAACACAAACAAACATGGCGGAAAGAACAGCAAGCTATAGCGACATTAGCTCGGATTCAGACTCGGATTTCAGCGGCTTTAGCGATTCAACAGATTACGCATGTATTGAAACGGATGGTTGTAGTGTGGAGGCAGGTAGCGAAAACGAAATTGAAGAAGAAACTGAAGCTATTGAGCAATATTGGTTTGAACCGTATGCAAGCGAAACCGACGAAAACAACACGACAGCCAGCGACACGGGAGAAAGCGAGGACGAATTCGGCGATCGCCTTCTAACCAACGATTGGTATGTGTTCGTTTGGCATTAAAGGAAACTAACAACTATGAACTAGGTTTACAGCATATGAAATACATTTGGCAACAACATGCACTTTGAGAGTGCAGACAGCCCAATTTTCATCAATTAATATATTCTGTAGACATACCCTCATGTCAGCAGGCCAGGGAAGCTAGGGTCGATATTCTTCTCTTGATCATCTTCGGGACGGTGTGAGCCAAGACATCCAGGGGGTTTAGCTCGCTCGTCTGCTGGAACAAACTGCCGCCATTGCTTGCCGTGCTACCGAGGTCCTTTGTCCCTGAATTGCTCACACACTCCGGCAGATTCAATGGGGGTCTGGCGGTAGATTTCTTTTACTTTATCGTTGGAAATGCATCTGTTTTGAGTGTCGCAGGATATCCACACATTCTTGCCATCTCTGTCGTAGCATAGCTTTCGTCGGTAAAGTGTGCGGAACAAAAGTCCAATTTCTTGCCACTTTCGCATCTTTGGGCCACTGGTGCAACTTGAATCCGTCCCTGTTCGTGTTGTTACACCCTCCGACAACACACCGACGAGGCATGATGTCTCCAAGGTACGCAAAACAGTCGAAAAAAGGGAAAATAACAGAGCTGATTTGACTCGGTGTTTGAGAAAATGGCGGATTGCTTCCTGTGACGTCATCGCTCCGAGAGCGAATATTAGAAAGGCGTTTAATTCGCCAAAATTCACCCATTTAGAGTTCGGAAATTGGTTAAAAAAAATATATGGTCTTTTTTCTGCAACATCAAGGTATATATTGACGCTTACATAGGTCTGGTGATAATGTTCCCCTTTAATGAATACTTAGGCCTACTACACTACTTTATTTTAATATTGGTCATTATGTTGAAGAAAAAAAATTGTGAAACACTGTGTTCAACGCTTTAATGGTACCCGAGCGCTGCTTTTGCTGTTCTCAGATGAAAGGTTCGGCCAACTTCAGCCTGTGTGTCAAAGATATGATGCCTGTGGATGTGGCTGACCACTTCAGGGGCACAGTGAGCATCTGGGCCTCGCTGACCAGCACGGATGGAAGCAGGCAGACCACTTTTGATGATTCCACACCGGTCCATAAGCAGCTTATTGACATTCGGTACTCCAAAGACACACGCAAGCAGTTCAAGCCAGGTCTGCCTTACAAAGGCAACGTAAGACAAACTGATAATACATTCATAATGTTGCGACAATTACAGGTATTGTTTAAATTAACCTTTTTTTTTTTTTTTTTTTTTTTAGATCGAGGTGACTTATCCTGATGGAAGCCCAGCGGATGGCGTGAGAGTACGAGTGAAGGCGGAGTTAACCCCGAAAGACAATGTCTACACTAGTGAACTGATCTCCAAAGATGGCAAGGCCACTTTTGAGATCCCGTCCATCCCAACTGCGGCCCAGTATGTGTGGCTTGAGGTCTGTGGTTATTGTTTCCTGACATTTAAGCATGGCGAGACAGATGAACTGATGAGTTTATTTTGCTAATATAGACAAAGGTGACGTCCATTGAAGGGAAGACAGTTGGGGACCAGTACTTGCCGAGCTACCTGTCCATCAGCAGCTGGTACTCTCCTAGCAGGTGTCACATCCAGATCCAGAGCCCTGGTGCCCCACTCAAGGTTCATTCTTCCTGCCTTTGTCCATACATTGGACACTTCATTAGATACATCTTTCTATATGTGCAGGTCGGTCAAGAGGCAGAAGTGGCTCTCAAATCCACATGTCCATGCAATTTCACCCTGCACTACGAGGTGGCCTCCAGGGGTAACATCATCCTGTCAGGCCAGCAGCTCGCCAACCTCACCGCCTCCCACAGAGGGAAAAGAGCTACGGTCACTTTCGATAAAAACATCCACACCACTCGCTCGCCCGTGTCCTCCTCAGGTAAATTTGTGGAGACTTACCCTATCAAAACACCTTTTTTGGTCCTCCTTAAGCCTTGATGTCATGTTGCAGGTTCTTCCTCACAAACTGAAATAGACAGCTGCGTGTCGTACCTGCGCTTCCCCGTCAGTCACACCATGGCACCGCTCAGCCGCCTCCTTGTCTACTACGTGAGGGAGAACGGCGAGGGCGTTACGGACAGTGTGCAAATTCCCATTCATCCCACCTTTGAGAATAAGGTTTGCATCTCCTTTACAGTATAGCAGAATTTTGTTCAACTGTAATCATGGATGTAATTGGGGGGTGCATTGGGGGAACATGTCCCCTGCACTTTTTCAAAAGGAAGTTTTTATCCCCCGTACTTTTTAATGTCCAAAATTAATGTAACACTATTGAATGGAGACACTTGTACCCGGTGGAAAACCGCTGCTCTGATATAACCCCTTTAGACTGCCCACAAAGCTCATGCTTGGCTACCTGACACTGCCCTTTTGCCAATGTGACATTTATTGACAGCACACAGCAACTGACCAATCAGTGGTCAGTTGTAAGATAAGAGTGAGTCGTGATCATTCACAAGAAAAAGTTATTTGTGTTAAAAAATATATTAAAATGGTTGCTTTGTTGCTGTTAAACTGCCGAGTGAGATCATACAACTTTTCAAACACTCCTTTGTAATATTATAGGTTTAATTTATAGTACATTATATAGGACTTGCTGCACCCGACACATGAGACACAGTTAAGAAGCAAAAATAGCTTGTAAAATGTAATTTATTAAATGACAGTGTTGTGGCGGACACGACGAGTACCTAGGTGGTTTTCACACCCAGTTGACCTCTGATGGAAGCATGGTTATATGACATGATAGTTCTGTATATTGAACAGTATTTTGTATTTCTATAGTGTTTTGTACGGGATTGCTTATTATTTTTATTGGATAGTAGTCTGTTTATTTCAATTGTTAGTTTTCTCTTTATTACCTTTATTTTTACCCCATATTTGTTCCCACTACCGCACCTTAAGTTGGAGTTCTTAATCTTGTTATATGCAAATATAATGACAATAAAGTCCATTCTATTCTATTCTATTCTGCTAGGCGTGCATATACTGTATGAGGCGCCGTTAAGAAGCTCCTGTTAGAGAGTTTATGTTAGTAGTTAATAAAGACACATTTGGAAATAATAAGTGTCTTTCCTCAAATTGTCACATTGGTAACTGCTACAGGGTGCTTTATATGAAATGTATTGCCAAACCTAATCGCCTTACCCGTCACACCTTTATTTATAATGACAGTGAATATTATGTCAGACTCTGATGGTCTAGCGCAGGGGTCGGCAACCCATAATGTTGAAAGACCAATTAAAAGTTAAAGTTAAAGTACCAATGATTGTCACACACACACGAGGTGTGGCAAACTTATTCTCTGCATTTGACCCATCACCCTTGATCACCCCCTGGGAGGTGAGGGGAGCAGTGGGCAGCAGCGGTGGCTGCGCCCGGGAATCATTTGGACCACAAATACAAAAAAGTAACCGGTCTGGAGCCGCAAAAATTTAAAAGACTTATATAAGTGTTATAATGATGGCAACACATGATGTAAGTGGCTAATTAGCTATATTAGCCTACTATCCAAATTAATGTGTCGCAGGCTGACACAAATCTTCGTTGACAGAAATGTTGAATCTAATATTTATTCTACACATTTTTACAACAGTTTTACATTAGTAAAACTTCTCAGAGGGTGACATAACTCCTGGAATTGACTGTCTTTGAATGGTCAAAGTTATAGATGTGTGTGTCTAAGTTAAAGGAAATGGCAGGCCGTCTTCTTCTAATGGATTTATTACAATCTTTGCAAGCTGGGTAACGTTTGCTGTGGTCTGGAACAACATGGCGCACAAACAACTATCAGAAATGTAGCCAATATTACATACAGATAATGTGTGATTAAACAAAAATGAACTAAATACACAGAGGACATTAGTAAAATAAATTAAATGAGCTCAAATATACCTACAAACAAGGCATAATGATGCAATATGTACCCACAGCTAGTCTAAATAGCATGTTAACATGGATTAGCTTGCAGTCATGCAGTGACCAAATATGCCTGATTAGCACTCCAGACAAGTCAATAACCTCAACAAAGCTCACCTTTGTGCATTCGCGCACATCATAAAACATTTGGTGGACAAAATGAGTCAAAGGAGGAGTTGCATGAAACACGTCTTTCTGTGGCAGCGTCGGAGAAAGTTATAGACGTAAACAAACTGAATTCGAATACGACCTCAGATCAGACGAGGCGACCCGCTGAACTTAAGCATATCACTAAGCGGAGGAAAAGAAACTAACAAGGTGAGTTCAAGGGCCGCTGAAATTAGTAGGACAAAACGGCGCTCGCCAAATACTCTCATCAGTGAAGCATAAACACAAACATATTAAACAGTGGGCTTTCTAACAATTAGGAATGTTTGTGTCATGTTTGTCCTCCTACAGAAACCATATTAAAACAAAAAAACATTTTTCACCCCATTTTTTTCCCATTTCCATACATTTTTGAAAAAGCTCCATGGAGCCACCAGGGCGCCGCTAAAGAGCCGCATGTGGCTCTAGAGCTGCGGGTTGCTGACCCCCGGTCTAGCTGCTAGAGTGCACGATCATGAAGTGGAGAGTGGCAAAAGGTGGATACGATCCCCGTCCAAGCAGAACAAATATTAAGAAGCGGATAGTCCACAGTCGGTTCCATTATTGTTATTTAAATAATTTCCTTATCGTTTAGATCAGGGGTCGGCAACCTTTACCAGTCAAAGAGCCATTTTGACCAGTTTCACAAATTAAAGAAAACAATGGGAGCCACAAAAATCTTTTGAAATTTAAAATGAAATAGCACTGCATACAAAGTTTTTTTCTTGCTTTGTGCTATGTATATACCAAGGGTCTCAGACACGCGGCCCACACCTTACTATGAAAATTGAATGTTAGTGCGGCCCGCGGGTTTTATATGAATGGCGCTTGACAGCGTCATACTTGTCAACCCTCCCGATTTTTCCGGCAGACTATGAATTTCAGGGCAACAGTTCTCCCGAACGTGCCGTGATGGAACAGCATTTAGCGCCCACTGCAACCAGCGTACCGGCCCAGCCACACGTTGGTCACACTGACGGTGGCGGTATAAAAAACTTTAACACTCTTACTAATAATGCGCCACACTGTGAACCCACACCAAACAAGAATGACAAACACATTTCGGGAGAACATCTGCACCGTAACACAACATAAACACAACAGAACAAATACCCAGAATCCCATGCAGCCCTAACTCTTGCGGGCTACATTATACACCCCCGCTACCAAACCCCGCCCACCTCAACCGACGCACAGAGGGGGGGGTTGATGTGTGAGGGAGCAGGGTTGGGGTGGGGGTGGGGTTTGGTGGCAGCAGGGGTGTATAATGTAGCCCGGAAAAGTCAGGGCTGCATGGGATTCTGGGTATTTGTTCTGTTGTGTTTATGTTGTGTTAAGGTGCAGATGTTCTCCCGAAAAGTGTTTGTCATTCTTGTTTGGTTTTGGTTCAAAGTGTGGTGCATTATTAGTAAGAGTGTTAAAGTTGTTTTATATGGCCACCGTCAGTGTAACCTGTGTGGCTGTTGAGCAAGTATGCCTTGCTGTCACTTACGTGTGCAAGCAGAAGACGCATATAACAAGAGGTTGAGCTGGCACGCTGTTAATACAGATTGTTGAGGGTGTTAAATGCTGAACCATCATGGCACGCCCTTATTATTATTGTAAGGGTGAAAATCGGAGAATGTTAATCCCGGGAATTTTCTGCGAGAGGCACTGAAATCCAGAAGTTTCGGCAAGTATGCAGGTGAGCCGCATCAGAGTGATCAAAGAGCCGCATGCGGCTCCGGAGCCACGAGTTGCCGTCCCCTGGTTTAGATCATGGGTGTCAAACTCTGGCCCGCGGGCCAAATTTCAAATTATCAAATTATCATTAGAGCTGGCCCGCCGGTATTATACAGCGGCGGTGCTGCTGTAACACCGCAATTACCGCTAATACTCATACTTGCCAAGACTCCCGAATTTCAGTGCCCCTACCGAAAATCTTCCAGGACAACCATTCTCCCGAATTTCTCCCGATTTCCACACGGACAACAATATTGGGGGCGTGCCTTTAAAGGCACTGCCTTTAGCGTCCTCTACAACCTGTCGTCACATCTGCTTTTCCTCCATACAAACAGCGTGCCGGCCCAGTCACATAATATATGCGACTTGTACACACACACAAGTGAATGCAATCCATACTTGGTCAACAGCCATACAGGTCTCACTGAGGGTGGCCATATAAACAACTTTAACACTGTTATATAATAAAATACCCAAAACCCCTTGCAGCACTAACTCTTCCGGGACGCTACAATATACACCCCCCGCTACCACTAAATGTTGATATTTACCTAAGAAGGCTGCAAATAGAAAAGAGGCATTCCATTTTTTATTTCAATTTTATTTAATATACCATTGATGTTTTTTTGTTTGTTTTTTGGAAGTAGATTTTGCACTATTAAGTTATATAAGCGTTGCTTGTTCCATATTCAGTGTTAAAGCAAATCCGTGTAGCAAACTGAGCAATAATTAACGTTTTATTCATGCACTTTCTCTTGCTACTTCAAGGCTTGAATGTTTGATTCATTCATTATTGTTATTTTATTTTCAAATGTATTATTAGCCTGTGGAAAAAGTTTATTTTGATATTTACTTCAGAAGGCTGCAAATAGAAAAGAGGCATTCAATTTGTATTTAAATTGTATTTGATATGCCATTGATATTTTTTAAATTATTATTATTATTTGAAACTCGATTTTGCATGTCGCTATAAAGTTATATAAGCCTTGCTTGTTCAATATTCAATGCAAAACTTATTTGGGTCCCTATTAAAAGGTTAATTTGTTCAACCTTGGCCCGCGGCTTTGTTCAGTTTTAAATTTTGACCCACTCTGTATTTGAATTTGACACCCCTGCTTTAGATAGATAGATAGATAGATAGATAGATAGTACTTTATTGATTCCTTCAGGAGAGTTCCCTCAGGAAAATTAAAATTCCAGCAGCAGTGTACAGAATTGAGATATAATTTAAAAAGTAAATAATGGGGGTATAAATGGAAACAAAAGAGAAAAATAGTATAATAAGAATAAAAAAATTAAAAAAAGATTTGTACTTAATTATCCAAAACATGCATCTAAATACATTCAGGCTTGAGTCAAATAGTATTAACATTGTTTCACACAAATTAAAGGGGGCTAAAAAAGAAAAAATATGCACTGATTCCTTCAAAACACACCTCTTTCAAGGCATGCCGCAGCATTCAAGCCAGTTGTGCCCCCCAACCCAAATGTCGTCCCTGTCTGTAATCATATGTGGTTATAAACTCTGATATGAATTTACCTCATTAAACCGCTATTCCCCATTGCCGGCAGCTCTCATGCAGCACAAGAACATGCCTGGCTGTCGGCAAGACAATTATCTTGCTACTCACTTGTGTTGTAAGCTGACAATAATGGCTGTGTGTTGACTCTTTTCCCTGGATTGAACATTTATACTTCTATACAAGCTGTGACTACTCTAAAGTAAATCCACTATTAACTTATACACTAGTGTCCCTTCAGAATATGCTTTTAAATAAATACATTAAGCAGTTTAGTCATTTTGGTCAGATGCCGCCCAGGCAATGTTTTAAGGAAAAAGTAAACATTCTTAATTGTTACATTTGAATTCTAAAGTAAATTTTTAATAGTTATGAGACCCATTTCTAGCAGATCGATCAGTATGACGTGCAATCAAAAGATACTGGTAATGTAAAGCTGAATGCGTTCTGCACCAGCTCCCTTTGTGCAGTAAACAAACAGCTGTGTTAGACTTGGCAGAGCGGCTTGGTTCTTGCTTGCATTAGGTGGAGTTAACTCCCTGAAGTATTTACAGCTCCCTGGTATGCTATTACAACACTAGGCCTGTGTTGGTGGAGGAGTCGGACATGCTGCGTGAGGGGTGGAGTTCAGGGTTGCCAGGGCATGACGAGACAAGAGACCATATGGGCCTCCAGGAGATGAGTGGGGTCATGACAGAAGAGGATGACAGGTTGCGTGCTGGTGAAAGGAGGGCAGCGGAACTGGTTAACTGGGCTAATTTGTGACCACGGGATGCTGAAAAGTAGGTTTGATGTGGGAAAAATTCCTGCTTGACTCCCACCGTCCCTCCCATTTTGTTGAGGTTATACAGTATGTTTCCATACTCTGGACTACAGGATGCATTTGTGCCGGTGAAGATTTGGACATTTTCATTATTGTTTGCACTGCAGGTGTCCGTCTCCCTGTCCACTAATGAGTCCATGCCAGGGGACCCCCTGACCGTGCACGTCCATGCAGAGAAGGGCTCCTGTGTTTGCGTGGCCACTGTGGATAAAAGCATGTACTTATTAAAGCCGGACTTCCAACTTAGTCCAGACAAGGTTAGTCCTTTTAAATGACAGTTTGACAGTGCAATTCTGGCTTGTCGATGATTCTAATACTCATTTTTAGGGTTTCACATTGTTCCCATTGGGTTGAGTTTTTCTTGCCCTGATGTGGGATCTGAGCTGAGGATGTCATTGTGGCTTGTGCAGCCCTTTGAGACATTTGTGATTAAAGGGGAACATTATCACCAGACCTATGTAAGCGTCAATATATACCTTGATGTTGCAGAAAAAAGACCATATATTTTTTTTAACCGATTTCCGAACTCTAAATGGGTGAATTTTGGCAAATTAAACGCCTTTCTAATATTCGCTCTCGGAGCGATGACGTCACATTGGGAAGCAATCCGCCATTTTCTCAAACACAGAGTCAAATCAGCTCTGTTATTTTCCGTTTTTTCGACTGTTTTCCGTACCTTGGAGACATCATGCCTCGTCGGTGTGTTGTCGGAGGGTGTAACAACACGAACAGGGACGGATTCAAGTTGCACCAGTGGCCCAAAGTTGCGAAAGTGGCAAGAAATTGGACGTTTGTTCCGCACACTTTACCGACGAAAGCTATGCTACGACAGAGATGGCAAGAATGTGTGGATATCCTGCGACACTCAAAGCAGATGCATTTCCAACGATAAAGTCAAAGAAATCTGCCGCCAGACCCCCATTGAATCTGTCGGAGTGTGTGAGCAATTCAGGGACAAAGGACCTCGGTAGCACGGCGAGCAATGGCGGCAGTTTGTTCCCGCAGACGAGCGAGCTAAACCCCCTGGATGTCTTGGCTCACACCGTCCCTTATGCCACCGAAGATGATCAAGAGAAGAATATCGACCCTAGCTTCCCTGGCCTGCTGACATCAACTCCAAAACTGGACAGATTAGCTGTCAGGAAAAGAGCGCGGATGAGGGTATGTCTACAGAATATATTAATTGATGAAAATTGGGCTGTCTGCACTCTCAAAGTGCATGTTGTTGCCAAATGTATTTCATATGCTGTAAACCTAGTTCATAGTTGTTAGTTTCCTTTAATGCCAAACAAACACATACCAATCGTTGGTTAGAAGGCGATCGCCGAATTCGTTCTCGCTTTCTCCCGTGTCGCTGGCTGTCGTGTCGTTTTCGTCGGTTTCGCTTGCATACGGTTCAAACCGATATGGCTCAATAGCTTCAGTTTCTTCTTCAATTTCGTTTTCGCTACCTGCCTCCACACTACAACCATCCGTTTCAATACATGCGTAATCTGTTGAATCGCTAAAGCCGCTGAAATCCGAGTCTGAATCCGAGCTAATGTCGCTATATCTTGCTGTTCTTTCCGCCATGTTTGTTTGTGTTGGCTTCACTATGTGACGTCACAGGAAAATGGACGGGTGTTTATAACAATGGTTAAAATCAGGCACTTTGAAGCTTTTTTTAGGGATATTGCGTGATGGGTAAAATTTTGAAAAAGACTTTGAAAAATATAATAAGCCACTGGGAACTGATTTTTAATGGTTTTAACCATTCTGAAATTGTGATAATGTTCCCCTTTAAGGGCTATATAAGTAAACTTTGATTGATAAATTGATAATAGCAACCTCTAGATACCATCAGGAGATGGCTTACTGCAGGTTTTTTTTTGGGAAAAAATCTAATATTCAGGAATATATTTTTTTGTTACCGTAATTTTCGGACTATAAGTCGCAGTTTTTTTCATAGTTTGGCCGGGCTCCAGTGCGACTTGTATATGTTTTTTTCCTTTTTTATTATGCATTTTCGGCAGGTGCGACTTATACTACGAAAAATACGGTATATGTCTAAGAAAATGAAACATAAATACATTAAATATCTAGGCTAAGAATTGTTTAAACATATTTTTTCATCATGAAACTACAACCCACTGTAAATACATTGAGTATTTTGGATACGTGTATTCGGTGAATTTAGAAAGTGTTTGATCTGCTATTTGTCAACATTTCTTTAAAGAAATATCAAAAATGAAATTAGAAATATACAGTACAGGCCAAAAGTTTGGACACACCTTCTCATTCAATGCGTTTTCTTTATTTTCATGACTATTTACATTGTAGATTGTCACTGAAGGCATCACAACTATGAATGAACACATGTGGAGTTATGTACTTAACAAAAAAAGGTGAAATAACTGAAAACATGTTTTATATTCTAGTTTCTTCAAAATAGCCACCCTTTGCTCTGATCACTGATTTGCACACTCTTGGCATTCTCTCAATGAGCTTCAAGAGGTAGTCCCCTGAAATGGTTTTCACTTCACAGGTGTCATAGTTTTGATGCCTTCAGTGACAATCTACAATGTAAATAGTCATGAAAATAAAGAAAACACATTGAAATGAGAAGGTGTGTCCAAACTTGTGGCCTGTACTGTATAAGTGCCTAGGATTTTCACAAATGTTTCAACATTGTTCCTCAGGTGTTCAAAGAGCTAGCGGACTTTGACGTATCTGATGCCTTTGGTGTCCCTAAAGATGACGGACACTTTTGGTGGCCCGGGCTGTCGTCGAAGAGACGTAGGCGCTCGTCTGTGTTTCCGTGGCACTGGGACATTACTAAGGATGCACGCTTTGCATTCACAGTGAGAACAAACACCTTTTCTGGTAGCAATCTTGATGTGTTTGCATTTATCTATGTGTATGTTACACACAGGAAACCGGCCTTGTAGTGATGACTGACATGGTGAGTTTGAACCACCGGCAGAGTGGTGGGATGTACACCGACGAAGCGGTTCCTGCTTTTCAGCCGCACAGTTCCACCCTAGTATCCGCCATGCCCTCTCGCATTCCTGTCAGGTATGTGACTACCTGGAAACACTGACTAGCCAATGTGAGATGCTTTTTGTTTAATTGTTCCTTATAGTACAATAGGGACGAAGCTATTGATTATGTTACTATTTGAGTAATCCATCTATCAATTTTTTTTTGCTCAATCGAGTAATCTGATCAAACACACTTTGTAGCCTCAATGCGTATTTCAGAGAAAATACTAAAATAAACATAATAAATAAAACATGTTCTGCTTGCCATAACCTTTTTTCTTTTCTTCTAATAAATGTACATCATCAACATTGAAATCACATTTTAACATGTGTGCATGAATGAAAAAATACATTAGAATAAAAAGAAAATATCTGCTGTTCAACCTATACATCACTGCTCTCATGTGCGCTCTATTGCAGCGGCAGTGTGGAAAGTTCTGGGCACTTCATGCTGCTTGGATTTGATACATTTTTAACAGTTATATTCATTTAGTGAAACATTTAAGCAATGGGATGTAAATTGAAGCTTCTTTCTAATCAAATCAGTCGATTTAATTGATTAATCGTTGCAGCCCTAAAGTACAGTATCTCAGAAAAGTACAAAAGTGGCAGCCGTTATATAGTATCTAAATGAGACTTGTATGTACAAACCCCGTTTCCATATGAGTTGGGAAATTGTGTTAGATGTAAATATAAACGGAATACAATGATTTGCAAATCTTTTTCAACTCATATTCAGTTGAATGCACGACAAAGACAAGATATTTGATGTTCAAACTCATAAACTTTTTTTTTTTTTTGCAAATAATAATTAACTTAGAATTTCATGGCTGCAACACGTGCCAAAGTAGTTGGGAAAGGGCATGTTCACCACTGTGTTACATGGCCTTTCCTTTTAACAACACTCAATAAACGTTTGGGAACTGAGGAGACACATTTTTTAAGCTTCTCAGGTGGAATTCTTTCCCATTCTTGCTTGATGTACAGCTTAAGTTGTTCAATAGGACGGGGGTCTCCGTTGTGGTATTTTAGGCTTCATAATGCGCCACACATTTTCAATGGGAGACAGGTCTGGACTACAGGCAGGCCAGTCTAGTACCCGCACTCTTTTACTATGAAGCCACGTTGATGTAACACGTGGCTTGGCATTGTCTTGCTGAAATAAGCAGGGGCGTCCATGGTAACGTTGCTTGGATGGCAACATATGTTGCTCCAAAACCTGTATGTACCTTTCAGCATTAATGGCGCCTTCACAGATGTGTAAGTTACCCATGTCTTGGGCACTAATACACCCCCATACCATCACACATGCTGGCTTTTCAACTTTGCGCCTAGAACAATCCGGATGGTTCTTTTCCTCTTTGGTCCGGAGGACACGACGTCCACAGTTTCCAAAAACAATTTGAAATATGGACTCGTCAGAGCTCAGGCCCAGCGAAGCCGACGGCATTTCTGGATGTTGTTGATAAACGGTTTTTGCCTTGCATAGGAGAGTTTTAACTTGCACTTACAGATGTAGCGACCAACTGTAGTTACTGACAGTGGGTTTCTGAAGTGTTCCTGAGCCCATGTGGTGATATCCTTTACACACTGATGTCGCTTGTTGATGCAGTACAGCCTGAGGGATCGAAGGTCACGGGCTTAGCTGCTTACGTGCAGTGATTTCTCCAGATTCTCTGAACCCTTTGATGATATTACGGACCGTAGATGGTGAAATCCCTAAATTCCTTGCAATAGCTGGTTGAGAAAGGTTTTTCTTAAACTGTTCAACAATTTGCTCACGCATTTGTTGACAAAGTGGTGACCCTCGCCCCATCCTTGTTTGGGAATGACTGAGCATTTCATGGAATCTACTTTTTTACCCAATCATGGCACCCACCTGTTCCCAATTTGCCTGCACACCTGTGGGATGTTCCAAATAAGTGTTTGATGAGCATTCCTCAACTTTATCAGTATTTATTGCCACCTTTCCCAATTTCTTTGTCACGTGTTGCTGGCATCAAATTCTAAAGTTAATGATTATTTGCAAAAAAACATTTTTTTATCAGTTTGAACATCAAATATGTTGTCTTTGTAGCATATTCAACTGAATATGGGTTTAAAAGGATTTGCAAATCATTGTATTCCGTTTATATTTACATCTAACACAATTTCCCAACTCATATGGAAACAGGGTTTGTACGTTAGAGGAGTCAGTGTGCAGTTTGTATAGCAGCATAGATTTACCATCCCTTTAATATTTCCCAACAAGCAGCCATTATTGTTTAAATAGATATCAACACAAGGATTTTCTTGCCGACAGTCAAGTATGGTGGTGCTAGGGTCATGGTCTAGGGAGGCATTAGTGCTGCCAGCACTGGAGAGCTGTGGTTAATTGAATGCCATCATGTCATTCTGAAGCAGAAATCATAATTGACCAACTAATACAGTCCTCTTTTTTAGGTATTTCAGCTCAAGAGTAATTTATTTTAGGCTGGCTTGCTGTTTTAAATGACAGCTTATATGCAGTGACAGTAGAGAGTCTTTAATGCTGTGTAGTAAAAATGCAGGAATGTTTTCTTGGACTACAAGTCTGTTTTATATGCAAACAAAAAGGTCGGAATAATCACTTCATGACTTTAATCACAAACATCTCCGTGTTCAATCAGCTCTCCGAAAACGGCCGAGCAGAGAAAAACAAAGGCATTAGGATCTGATTGCTCGTACCATATTCCGCACGGACATTCCTTAATGCTACTCATTCTGGTGATGAACATTAAACACATGATGCGACTTAGTAGGATGTCAGCATGCAAATCCTGTATAAATCACTGGTTCCTTTTATGATGTTGTTTTATTGTGAGCAGCTGAGGCCTTTGACTGATGTCAGCTTGTGTTTGGCTCGCAGACCAGAGAAGCGGAGGCGAACATTCTTCCCGGAGACATGGGTGTGGCACTGCCTCAACGTCAGGTATGTCAAACCTGATGGGTTTTTTTTTAGTAAATATGACGGGAGCAAAGTGCAAGAAAAAACATAAATCCAGTAGAGTCCGATTCTGGTCGGTCCGTAAACTGTTCCTGTTTGTGTTTGAATATGCCTCCTTTAAACTTGCCAATCTTGGACTAAACTATCACACTTCAACAACTTCACTGACTCATTCTGGGCCAACATAGATCAACCATTCATTGATTTCCATATGCCTGTGGAAAATACTTCACTTTCCTTTAAGCTAGCAATGCTCTGATTTTCTATAACGTCTATTAAAGTGGATTCTGGTCAGATAGAATAATAAACATTTATTTAACTTTATTATACTAAGCCAGGGGTCACCAACCTTTTTGAAACCAAGATCTACTTCTTAGGTACTGATTAATGCAAAGGGCTACCAGTTTTTTTTTCCTTTTACGGCAGGTTTTTTGTAGAGAATAAATGATGAAAAAAACACTTAATTGAACGGTTTAAAAGAGGAGAAAACACGAAAAAAATGAAAATTAAATTTTGAAACATAGTTTATCTTCAATTTCGACTCTTTAAAATTCAAAATTCAACCGAAAAAAAGAAGAGAAAAACTAGCTAACTCGAATTCTTTGAAAAAAATAAAAAAATAACTTATGGAACATCATTAGTAATTTTTCCTGATTAAGATTAATTTTAGAATTTTGATGACATGTTTTAAATAGGTTAAAATCCAATCTGCACTTTGTTAGAATATATAACAAATTGGACCAAGCTATATTTCTAACAAAGACAAATCATTATTTCTTCTAGATTTTCAGGAACAAACATTTTAAAAGAAATTCAAAAGACTTTGAAATAAGATTTACATTTAATTTTTTTGAATTTTAATCATAATAAGTTTGAAGAAATATTTCACAAATATTCTTTGTCGAAAAAACAGAAGCTAAAATGAAGAATTAAATTAAAATGTATTTATTATTCTTTACAATAAAAAATAAAAAATTCACTTGAACATTGATTTAAATTGTCAGGAAAGAAGAAGGAAGGAATTTAAAAGGTAAAAAGGTATATGTGTTTAAAAATCCTAAAATAATTTTTAAGGTTGTATTTTTTTCTCTAAAATTGTCTTTCTGAAAGTTATAAGAAGCAAAGTAAAA
The DNA here is from genome assembly GCF_033978685.3 of Nerophis lumbriciformis. Taxonomy (NCBI): domain Eukaryota; kingdom Metazoa; phylum Chordata; class Actinopteri; order Syngnathiformes; family Syngnathidae; genus Nerophis; species Nerophis lumbriciformis. The sequence goes on from NC_084565.2 coordinate 24,312,347, forward strand.
AAATAAATGAATTTATTTAAACAAGTGAAGACCAAGTCTTTAAAATATTTTCTTGGATTTTCAAATTCTATTTGAGTTTTGTCTCTCTTAGATTTAAAAATGTCGAGCAAAGCGAGACCAGTTTGCTAGTAAATAAATACAATTTTAAAAATAGAGGCAGCTCACTGGTAAGTGCTGCTATTTGAGCGATTTTTAAAACAGGCCAGCGGGCTACTCATCTGGTCCTTACGGGCGAGCTGGTGCCCGCGGGCACCGCGTTGGTGACCCCTGTACTAAGCCAACTTCATTAAGGGTTGCATGGCCCAGCTCATATTGACACAGGTGCATTTCCCGTGTCACCAACAGCGCCGAAACAGGCGATGGGGAGCTGCGACTGGACGTGCCCGACTCGATCACCACGTGGGTCACAGAGGCCGTCGGCTTGTCGAAAGAAAAAGGGCTGGGCTTGGCGGAGAAGGCGGAGCTTCGTACCTTCAAGAGCTTCTTTGTTGACTTCACGTTGCCTTACAGTTTGATCCGAGGGGAGCAAACCAAAGTTCCCCTGACCGTCTACAACTATTTGACCACATGTGCTGAGGTATGATGAGGGTTGACTGGAATCGAGTGTTTAACGGGCTTCCTGGGCTTTAAAATGTGAGGTTGTTAGATACTCATATCATTTTCATTTTCATTCATTTATTTATTTATTTCAGGCAATAACATAAAAAAGTACAAAGTTGACAACACATAATATAAATGAATATAGTGCAAAAGGTAATGTATAGTATGTAGTGCATGATTGTCCAGTTTTGCCTGAAAGAGAGTGGGAAGAAGATAATTTATTTAATCCCACCCCCAGTTCTCCATTCAGTGATTATTCACATGAGTTTCACTCTTACTTTGTTCAAGGATTATAATACAAATGTTGTATCATAGTGGCATTACCACAGGTAACAATAATTATTACACCAACAATAATTTGTATCAACAATGTAGGAATAATGACTATACCAACAATGGTAATAGACAACATAGCAATAATGGTAAGGAAACATTGAGCACATGTTAACACTTTGAGACAGAGTACAGCAGCAGGTCAATTTAAAGACCCTCATCTCTATATTTGAACCAGACCCCATTTTTGTATAATAGTTTGGCATTGCTTGTGATGTAAGTCCAGTTTGTTCCATAGTTTTACTCCGCATACAGACACACAAAAACGTCTACGAGTGGTTTGAGCTCTCGGCAATAAGAAATATCCAAAGCCTCTCAAGTATCTACTGTTTTCTTTTTGGTCCGGACCAGAGTACTATTCCAGAATAGGAATTTCCATGTGATTGCTAATGAAACAAAATATAGAATATTATCCGATCACTTTGAGGAGCCTCTATCAATTCCATGCTCTTAAGTGGGTCCATGCCGCACTCCGAGGAGATGACATCATTATTTTTGCAGATGCGCCTGTGCGTGCCTTGCTCTGATTTCGTGTTAGATGAAGATGCAAAGCGGCGCATCCCGTTTCTTCCCAGCAACTTGCAATTCCTATATCTTCTGCTCCTGTAACTTATGACTTTTGGGGCTTGGATAAAAGGGCATCCTTCTTATGAGAGCTGGAAAATGAGTGGAATTTAAATTCTCAGAGGAGCTTGTGAAGTGTGAGTCAGTCAGCTTGAATATTTCAAAGAGATATGCTTGGCGAGAAGGCTTCTTATGAGGGCGGGGCATGCTGAAAATTATTGTTTGCCTCCTGCTTTTTCATTTGACTTTTTACATTTTTTTTTTACAGGTTCACATTAAAGTGTCAGTTCCGAAGGGCATTAAGTTCATTGGTCATCCCGGAAAACATCACCTCACCAGGAAGAAGTGCGTGGCTCCTGGGGATGCTACACCAACCACCATAGTTTTTGCTTTTAGTGAACTGGGCCCAGCAAACATCACAGGTATCAACATATAGCCCACACTTTTGATAGTTTATTTGTTCTCCTCGCCTGACTTAACTCTTGACAAAACTACATAACATCTGCCCCAACTGCAGCACATTTTTAAATACATTTTCAGGCCATATTCTCCATGTGCTTAAAAAGGGGAACATTATCACAATTTCAGAATGGTTAAAACCATTAAAAATCAGTTCCCAGTGGCTTATTATATTTGCAGTGATTTCTCCAGATTCTCTGAACCCTTTGATGATATTACGGACCGTAGATGGTGAAATCCCTAAATTCCTTGCAATAGCTGGCTGAGAAAGGTTTTTCTTAAACTGTTCAACAATTTGCTCATGCATTTGTTGACAAAGTGGTGACCCTCGCCCCATCCTTGTTTGTGAATGACTGAGCATTTCATGGAATCTACTTGTATACCCAATCATGGCACCCACCTGTTCCCAATTTGCCTGTTCACCTGTGGGATGTTCCAAATAAGTGTTTGATGAGCATTCCTCAACTTTATCAGTATTTATTACCACCTTTCCCAATTTCTTTGTCACATGTTGCTGGCATCAAATTCTAAAGTTAATGATTATTTGCAAAAAAAAAATGTTTATCAGTTTGAATATCAAATATGTTGTCTTTGTAGCATATTCAACTGAATATGGGTTGAAAATGATTTGCAAATCATTGTATTCCGTTTATATTCACATCTAACACAATTTCCCAACTCATATGGAAACGGGGTTTGTAATACCAATATCTCCATCCTGAAAAAGCCAGCTTTGTGTTGATGTTGGGAGTTGTGATGCCTGTGAATGCACCTCACGTGAATGTGAGAATGGTGGATAATGGGAAAGTGTTATGAAGGTGTATTCTACAAAAATTGGTAGTGGTCTTGTACTGATTAAAAAGATAAATTGATTAGATTAACCGTTACTGGAAAACTTTCAAGATATCATTGCCGTATTTCTGATCACTTCAATTAGACCAGTGGTTCTTAACCTGGGTTCGATCGAACCCTAGGGGTTCGGTGAGTCGGCCTCAGGGGTTCGGCGGAGGTCAAGACACACCCGACTCATCGTGTAAATACAAACTTCATCCCAATCGGCGTATTACGGATACGGCAACAGCTGACTGATTTGCAGGTGTGTAATTTGTTGTGAGTTTATGCACTGTGTTGGTTTTGTTGTTTGAACAAGGTGATGTTCATGCACGGTTCATTTTATGCACCAGTGAAAAAACATGGTAACACTTTAGTATGGGGAACATATTCACCATTAATTAGTTGCTTATTAACATGCAAATTAGTAACATAATGGCTCTTAACTAGTCATTATTAAGTACTTATTAATGCCTTATTCGGCATGGCCTTATTATAACCCTAACTCTCTAACACTGACCAAATAACTCTAAATTAAGTCTTTATTACTTAGAATATGTTCCCCTAGTGTCCTAATAACTCTAAATTAAGTCTTTGTTACTTAGAATGTGTTCCCCATACTAAAGTGTTACCAAAAACATATAACTTTGTCGTGAATTTGAAAAAAAAACATTTTATTTTTCACTAAAGAAGGGTTCGGTGAATGCGCATATGAAACTGGTGGGGTTCGGTACATCCAACAAGGTTAAGAACCACTGAATTAGACACATCTTATCCCCTTCAATTCTCTCTGATCTGCTTTAGTTACTGAAAAAAGCCAAATGAATTGTGGTTAAAATGCAACCTTCAGCGTTTTACCATGCACAATTGTCAACGGATCCTCTTTCAAATGTTGTGAAATTATTTAAAGGGGAACATTATCACAATTTCTGAATGGTTAAAACCATTAAAAATCAGTTCCCAGTGGCTTATAATATTTTTCGAAGTTTTTTTCAAAATTTTACCCATCACGCAATATCCCTAAAAAAACCTTCAAAGTGCCTGATTTTAACCATCGTTTTAAACACCCGTCCATTTTCCTGTGACGTCACATCGTGAAGCCAACACAAACAAACATGGCGGAAAGAACAGCAAGCTATAGCGACATTAGCTCGGATTCAGACTCGGATTTCAGTGGCTTAAGCAATTCAACAGATTACGCATGTATTGAAACGGATGGTTGTAGTGTGGAGGCAGGTAGCGAAAACGAAATTGAAGAAGAAACTGAAGCTATTGAGCCATATCGGTTTGAACCGTATGCAAGCGAAACCGACGAAAACGACACGACAGCCAGCAACACGGGAGAAAGCGAGGACGAATTCGGCGATCGCCTTCTAACCAACGATTGGTATGTGTTTGTTTGGCATTAAAGGAAACTAACAACTATGAACTAGGTTTACAGCATATGAAATACATTTGGCAACAACATGCACTTTGAGAGTGCAGACAGTCCAATTTTCATCAATTAATATATTCTGTAGACATACCCTCATCCGCGCTCTTTTCCTGAAAACTGATCTGTCCAGTTTTGGAGTTGATGTCAGCAGGCCAGAGAAGCTAGAGTCGATAGGGGGTTTAGCTCGCTCGTTGTCCTGGCGAACATACTGCCGCCATTGCTTGCCGTGCTACCGAGGTCCTTTGTCCCTGAATTGCTCACACACTCCGGCAGATTCACTGGGGGTCTGGCGGCAGATTTCTTTGACTTTATCGTTGGAAATGCATCTGCTTTGAGTGTCGCAGGATATCCACACATTCTTGCCATCTCTGTCGTAGCATAGCTTTCGTCGGTAAAGTGTGCGGAAAAAACGTCCAATTTCTTGCCACTTTCACATCTTTGGGCCACTGGTGCAACTTGAATCCGTCCCTGTTCGTGTTGTTACACCCTCCGACAACACACCGACGAGGCATGATGTCTCCAAGGTACGGAAAACAGTCGAAAAAACGGAAAATAACAGAGCTGATTTGACTCGGTGTTTGAGAAAATGGCGGATTGCTTCCCGATGTGACGCCACGTTGTGACGTCATCGCTCGTAGAGCGAATATTAGAAAGGCGTTTAATTCACCAAAATTCACCCATTTAGAGTTCGGAAATCGGTTAAAAAAATATATGGTCTTTTTTCTGCAACATCAAGGTATATATTGACGCTTACATAGGTCTGGTGATAATGTTCCCCTTTAAAGACAGTAGCTGGGCCAAAGATTGTATTGTAATTCTCCCACAATAGTATAACATATTGGTACCAGGACTTTGGCCTCTACAGCGTGACGCCCGAAAGAAAAGCCGTGCCCTGTAGGCTGTGTGTGTGTGTGTGTGTGTACGTGTGTGTGTACGTGTGTGATCTGCTCGCCCACCTTGAGGTACAAACATTCCCCTTCTGGGCGTATGTGAGAACAAAGCTGGCCAACAGCGGGGAAGCCGCCACAGCTGTGCTGTGACACTCAGTGGCATGTTGATGAGTTTGCAGGTCACTAGCGGTCAATGGGCCCCCCATGACCCCAATCCTTCTCCCCTTGGCCCCCCTTATGTTTCCCTCTCACTACACACACACAAAGAGACGCCACTGGCACATGGCCACATTTCCAATGCGAGGGTCCTTGTACAGGCATGTTTGTCTTGTGCAATGTGCTGTATGTTGTACAAGATGTCCACAAACAAGGTTTAGAAGAATGGCTACATCTGCTGGGTTTAACTCAGCCATTAATAATGTTGATGTATCATAGAAGTAACTTAAACAATCCTAAATATTTCCCAAAAGTGAGTCTCAATGTCTATAATGGCTCAGTGCCATGTTCAACTTCACCAAGGAAGAGAATAATTATAATTTACTTATTAGCAGGAGGATCTTTGGTTGTGTAGTTGCCCATACAGTTGACTTTTGAGAAGCTGGCATTGGATTAGCTCCCGCTCAATGTGTTCTGTCATAAGTCCAAGTCCTACTCAGCCTTTTACCTCAAGTCCAAAGTGCCCAAACTTTTTCCGCAGAGAGCCGCATACAGAAACATTGAAAGATGCGGGGTGCCACTTTTAATGCATTTTGGGTATGAAGGATGCTGAAGGTCAACAAGCTACCTGATCAAGAAATCAATAACTTTGCTTTGGGTTATATTCAAGGAACCTTATTTTCATAGCAGCACACAGAAACCCATGAAATGGGACGAATATGTAGTACCTGAGGTCCCAGATTTAGACCAAAGAGTACCAGAATAACGATGGTATGTACATGATAATGTAAATAGAATATAGAGTATCAATAGAACAGTGGTTCTTAACCTGGGTTCGATCGAACCGCAGGGGTTCGGCGGAGCCTCCGCCACGGAGATAAAGACACATCCGACTTATCGTGTGAATAAAAACTTCTCCCTATCAGCGTATTATGGATACCCCCAAACAATGTTCCCTCTAATTTTCCATCTGATTTGCAGGTTGTTTGATTGATCGATTTAAACTTTTACTAGTAGATTGCAAAGGACACAGTACAGTACATATTCCGTACAATTGACCACTAAATGGTAACACCCGAATACGTTTTTCAACTTGTTTAAGTCGGGGTCCACTTAATCAATTCATGATAATGTGTGTAAGGTGTGTAATTTGTTGTGAGTTTATCCACTGTGTTAGTTTTGTTATTTAAACAAGGTGATGTTCATTTTGTGCACCAGTAAAAAAACAAGACTTTTTCTTGAATTTGAAAAAAAACCCAACATTTTATTTTTCACGAAAGAAGGGTTCGGTGAATGCGCATATGAAACTGGTGGGGTTCGGTACCTCCAACAAGGTTAAGAACCACTGCAATAGAATCAAATAAATAGATAAATAAAAAAAGATTGAAATCCTGCAAAATGACGGCCAAATGAACCAACTAAAAGTCCAGTTCAGTACAGTTGGCACATGTGATATGTCACAAAGCAAATTAGTGTAATATCTAATAATAAGTGAAATCAATGATGAACTAAAGTTATATTTAGAATAGGCCTGGGCCACACTTTGGACATCACTGTACAAAGTCACCTGGTGTAGGTCCTAGCACCAACCAAAAACTGTCAGTAAGGAAAATTAATTTATTATAGAAAACAAATACAATTTGCAGATTTGCTCAGAAGATTTTTTTTTTACTATATTTTGGTGGTGATACAAATTAGAATTGTACAAGTTTGACCTGATTGAAAACCATTATAATTCGTCATTACATTTGCAAGAAAAATGCAAGAAAAAATGAATAGTAACACAGAGTCCATCCATCCATCCATTTTCTACCGCTTGTCCCTTTCGGGGGTGCGGGGCGTGCTGGAACCTATGTCATGCGATAATAATCCAAAAAGACACAACAAGGCATACTAATGGTTGTGTTTTCCTTTTTTTTTTTCTTTTTTTTTTTTATTGACATCCAGCATCAGACATTCCTATCCATTACATCATATTCACATAAATGATATAACTATTTTCTGCCCTAAATGTCAAAATATTTTTGTTTATATCCCACGCATACCACCCCTCTCCCCCCAAAAAAGAAAGAAACAACAAAAAAACAGTAATATCTACAAATACATCAACTAAATAAACAAAGAAAAAAAAAGAAAAAGAAATAATAATACATTAATAATAATAGTAATCAGAAATAAAATAAAATATAAACAGATACACATATATATATATATATATATATATATATATATATATATATATATATATATATATATATATATACCTACACACATACACATACACATATATGGAGTAATCCCTTTTTTTTTTTTCTTCTTTTTTTTGCAATACAATCACTAATTCGAAAAATTAAAGTCAGGTTTATGGGGCGTGACATAGTTGACCCAATTTTCCCAGTATGAAGTAAACTTCTCCAATTTATAATTAATAAAGGCGGTTGTCTTCTCAATCAATCAATGTTTATTTATATAGCCCTAAATCACAAGTGTCTCAAAGGGCTGCACAAGCCACGACGACATCCTCGGTACAGAGCCCACATAAGGGCAAGGAAAAACTCACCCCAGTGGGACGTTGATGTGAATGACTATGAGAAACCCTGGAGAGGACCGCATATGTGGGTAACCCCCCCCCCCCCCCTCTAGGGGAGACCGAATGCAATGGATGTCGAGTGGGTCTGACATAATATTGTGAGAGTCCAGTCCATAGTGGATCCAACATAATAGTGAGAGTCCAGTCCATAGTGGGGCCAGCAGGACACCATCCCGAGCGGAGACGAGTCAGCAGCGCAGAGATGTTCCCAACCGAGTCCACCCCGGGTCCCGACTCTGGACAGCCAGCACTTCATCCATGGCCCCCCCCCCCCCTCCACAAGGGAGAGGGGAGCAGAGGAGAAAAGAAAAGAAACGGCAGATCAACTGGTCTAAAAAAGGGGGGCTATTTAAAGGCTAGAGTATACAAATGAGTTTTAAGATGGGACTTAAATGCTTCTACTGAGGTAGCATCTCTAATTGTTACCGGGAGGGCATTCCATAGTACTGGAGCCCGAATAGAAAACGCTCTATAGCCCGCAGACTTTTTTTGGGCTCTGGGAATCACTAATAAGCCGGAGTTCTTTGAATGCAGATTTCTTGCCGAGACATATGGTACAATACAATCAGCAAGATAGGCTGGAGCTAGACCGTGTAGTATTTTATACGCAAGTAGTAAAACCTTAAAGTCACATCTTAAGTGCACAGGAAGCCAGTGCAGGTGAGCCAGTATAGGCGTAATATGATCAAACTTTCTTGTTCTTGTCAAAAGTCTAGCAGCCACATTTTGTACCAACTGTAATCTTTTAATGCTAGACATAGGGAGACCCGAAAATAATACGTTACAGTAGTCGAGACGAGACGTAACGAACGCATGAATAATAAACTCAGCGTCGCTAGTGGATAAAATAGAACAAATCTTCTCCATTTTTTATTTTGTGTTTGTGTTTTCCTGTTGCTTGACAGCCCGGGCCATTGCCTACAGTGAACCAAGCTGCTGCTCAGGCGCACCACAGGCAAGCAAAACAGGAAACGATTTGGAGGAAAGAAGGTCACCAACTGGCTTGGATTTTGTTCGCAGGACTGTCCTTGTGGAGGTATGTGAGCAGCAATTTACCAGTGTTGTGTACTGCATTGTACTGAAGAAGGACATAAGAAAAATCACATGTTTTTCTGTGTCATAATTTCCTTGCAGCCAGAAGGTTTGCCAAGAGAATACACCTATAGTGTCTTCTTCTGTCCTAATGGTGAGTATTTATATTCCTGCATTTGATAGCAAGTTTAGCCATTCAGTAATATTTCAGACATAGCTTCACTAAAAAGGGTCCAATGGTGGGAATGCATGTTGTCAAAAAAAGTAGGAAAACGCAAAACACACTTACAAGTTACTCCTTTGGAGGCTTACTGAGCTTTGCCAGATGCATGATCAATCAATCAATCAATCAATCAATCAAAGTTGATTTATATAGTCCTAAATTACGAGTTTCTCAAAGGGCTGCACAAGCCGCAACGACATCGACAACGACGGCTCAGATCCCACATCCCAATGATGGAAGTTTGACTTTGGATGTTTTGTGCGACTCTAAAAGGTGGCCATGATTATATTGAGAATCATTACAATTTACCTCCATATAAAGAAGTACTGCTGTTAAGCAATTAAAAACAATGTGATTAAATAACAGTGATCTGTAATTTAATTGCGCCAAAAACTGAGTTATTTTTATTTAAATTAATTACATTATTATAAAAATACATTTACATAAAAATTCACATATACTCACATACATACATATACCGTATTTTTCGGACTATAAGTCGCAGTTTTTTTCATAGTTTGGCCGGGGGTGCGACTTATACTCAGGAGCCACTTATGTGTGAAATTATTAACACATTACCGTAAAATATCAAATAATATTATTTAGCTCATTCACGTAAGAGACTAGACGTATAAGATTTCATGGGATTTAGCGATTAGGAGTGACAGATTGTTTGGTAAACGTATAGCATGTTCTATATGTTATAGTTATTTGAATGACTCTTACCATAATATGTTACGTTAACATACCAGGCACGTTCTCAGTTGGTTATTTATGCTTCATATAACGTACACTTATTCAGCCTGTTGTTCACTATTCTTTATTTATTTCAAATTGCCTTTCAAATGTCTGTTCTTGGTGTTGGGTTTTATCAAATAAATTTCCCCAAAAAATGCGACTTATACTCCAGTGCGACTTATACAGATATATTTTTTTCCTTCTTTATTGTGCATTTTCGGCAGGTGCGACTTATACTCCTGTGCGACTTATACTCTGAAAAATACGGTACATACATAGGTATCTACGCTCCCACATACATACACAAATACAGTACATATTTACATACTCAAAGTTCGTACATCCACACGCACATTCATTGTACAAACATACACATACACATACTGTACATATACATTCACTGTACAAACATACACATACTGTACATATACATTCACTGTACAAACATACATATACACATACTGTACATATACACTCACTGTACAAAGACATATACACATTCTGTACATATACATTCACTGTACAAACATACATATACACATACTGTACATATACAAGTACATATGCATACATACCGGTACACTCATGCACATAATCACGTTTCATCAAACATATATTAACGTTGTTGCCCTAGGGTAAATTGGGTATAACACATGACACACTGACAAAGCTTAACCTATTGTTACTATAACAATCTACAAGGTTAATATAGGTTGCTTCTCTTTCTTCCCCTCCATTTTTCTGCATTCTTTCGTATCTCTAGTTATCATATATGTATTGTTGCATTTGAACAACTTTATTGTTGATCCATCCATCCATCCATTTTCTACCGCTTATTCCCTTTGGAGTTGCGGGGGGCGCTGGAGCCTATCTCCGCTACAATCGGGCGGAAGGCGGGGTATTGTTGATAATAGAGGTAAATTATTGGTATTGTTCATTATCAATAGCGCTATTTGTATTGCTCCATTTGTAGTGTAATAATGCTCATTGTCATTTTTTTTCGCTAACTGCTTATTTGCTATCACTTTTACCATCATATTTGTACATGTCGTTTTTGCTGATGTTGCTCTATTGTTGTTGTTGTTGTTGTTGTGGTGTTTGCTGTTGTTGTTTTTGTCTCTCTGTCTAATCCCCCTCTTGTCCCCACAATTTCCCCCTCTGTCTTCTTTTTGTTTCTCTTTCTATCCCCTCCTGCTCCGATAATAGATAATAGAAATACATTTAATAAAGTCAAATACAAATAAGGCAACAAGAAAAGTATCCTACACTTCTCTTTTGTAAAGTAAATCTGAACAGCCGATAAGGGCATCTACATCAACTATATGATTTGCCTGAGAAGCTGGACAGGACAAAAAAAAAAAAAAGAAGATACATTTATAAACAAAAAAAACATCTTCATAGAGTCATGTATTGTTTTTAACAGACTCGAACAGATGCTGTCTGTTTTATTTACTAAAGTAAAACATCAGGTCATAAACAATGCTGAAGACCGCACATCTAAAAACATTGTTATCACAGTAACGATCACAGTGCTAGCGTATGTTACTCATAATGGTTTAAGGCAGGAGTCGGCAACCTTTACCACTCAAAGAGCCATTTTGACCAGTTTCACTAATTAAAGAAAACAATGGGAGGCACAAAAATCTTTTGAAATTTAAAATTAAATACAAAGTTTTTTTTTTGCTTTGTGCTATGTACAAACCAAGGGTCTCAGACACGCGGCCCACACCTTAATATGAAAATTGAATGTTAGTGCGGCCCGCGAGTTTTATATGAATGGCGCTTGACAGCGTTATACTTGTCAACCCTCCCGATATTACCGGCAGACTACGAATTTCTGGGCGACTGTTCTCTCGAACGTGCCGTGATGGTACAGCATTTAACGTCCACTACAACCAGCGTGCCAGCCCATCCACACGTTGTATGGGGCTTTTGCTTGCTCACGTTAGTGACAGCAAGGCATACTTGGTCAACAACCACACAGGTTACACTGACGGCGGTATAAAAAGCTTTAACACTCTTACTAATAATGCGCCACACTGTGAACCCACATCAAACAAGAATGACATTTTGGGAGAACATCTGCACCGTAACACAACATAAACACAACAGAACAAATACCCAGAATCCCATGCAGCCCTAACTCTTCCGGGCTACATTATACACCCCCGCTACCAAACCCCGCCCACCTCAACCGACGCACAGAGTGGGTGGGGGGTTGATGTGTGGGGGAGCAGGGTTGGGGGTGGGGGTTGGGTGGTAGCAGGGGTGTATAATGTAGCCCGGAAGAGTCAGGGCTGCATGGGATTCTGGGTATTTGTTCTGTTGTGTTAAGGTGCAGATGTTCTCCCGAAATGTGTTTGTCATTCTTGTTTGGTTTTGGTTGAAAGTGTGGCGCATTATTAGTAAGAGTGTTTAAGTTGTTTTATATGGCCACCGTCAGTGTAACCTCAAGTATGCCTTGCAGTCACTTACGTGTGCAAGTAGAAGATGCATACAACAAAAGGCTGGGCTGGCACGCAGTTTGTACAGATTGTAGAGGGCGCTGAATGCTGTACCATCATGGCACGCCCTTTTTATTATTGCTAGGGTGAAAATCGGAGAATATTAATCCCGGGAGTTTTCTGCAAGAGGCACCGAAATCCGGAAATCTCCCGGGAAAATCGGGAGGGTCGGCAAGTATGCAGCTGAGCCGCATCAGAGTGATCAAAGAGCCGCATGCGGCTCCGGAGCCGCGGGTTGCCGACCCCTGGTTTAAGGAAACAGATTTAACGAGTAAATGTCTGTCACAACTAGAAGTTAAATGTTGTAAATGGTTTCTCCATGATCAACTTTGATAGGCTGTCTCGTACACACGTGTATCTCGGAGGCATACAGAAAAAATAGTTACAAATAAAAAAAATTATTAACACGATTTAAGAACATAGCACGCTAAATAAGACTACTTAATTAATCGCAAATAATGTGATAATTTGTTACCTCTGTTAGAAAGTACCATCGTTGTGTGGTGGACTTAACATAAACCTGAGAATTGTATTGATATCATCAGAGAGGATCCACATCTCAACCCCCAACAAGTACGAGTACCAGTACGTGAAGAAGCCGGCCAAGATGAGCCAGTTCCAGGTGGCCGTGAAGACACACAACGATGCCCATTTCGCCCTGTCCCCCACTCCCCATGACAGCGCAGAAATGATTGAGATCGTGCTGGGGGGCAGGCAGAACTCCCGTTCCTGGATCTGTTTGGGCAAGATGGGCGAGGCGCTCGTCACTGTCCCCACGCCGGGCATCCTCTCCTGGGACGAGTTCCGCAGCTTCTGGATCAGTTGGAAAGCAGGCCTGGTGCAAGTAGGTGTTTGATTCCACTCAGGAATATAAACCATATTGATAGAGACAGTCTTGAGAAATGTTTAATGTGTACCCCTCCCTTGTTGCGATGGACCCAGTGAATAAATATCCTGCACCAGCAAGAGCAACAAATTGGGCTTCAGATTATAAAACGCCGCAGGAAGCAAAGTGAGGTCATAGGCATACTTGGAGGTGGGGGGGGTATATTGTAGCGTCCCGGAAGATTTAGTGCTGCAAGGGGTTCTGGGTATTTGTTCTGTTGTGTTTATGTTGTGTTACGGTGCGGATGTTCTTCCAAAATGTGTTTGTCATTCTTGTTTGGTGTGGGTTCACAGTGTGGCGCATATTTGTAACAGTGTTAAAGTTGTTTATACGGCCACCCTCAGAGTGACCTGTATGGCTATTGATCAAGTATGTCTTGCATTCACTAATGTGTGTGTAAAAGCCGCATGTGTTATGTGACTGGGCCGGCACACTGTTTGTACGGAGGAAAAGCGGATGTGACGACAGGTTGTAGAGGGCGCTAAAGGCAGTGCCTTTAAGACACGCCCCCAATATTTTTGTCCGGGTGGAAATCGGGAGAAATTCGGGAGAATGGTTGCCCCGGGAGATTTTCGAGAGGGGCACTGAAATTCGGGAGTCTCCCGGGAAAATCGGGAGGGTTGGCAAGTATGGTCATAGGTCGCCTGCCACCATTGTTTATTTATTTTTTTTTTTTTTTTCGGCGCCATGTTTACTGACAGGCCTTCTTGTAAGGCAGACCTGGGCAAAATACGGTCCATATTGAGATTTTCAATCTGGACGTTCTACATAATTTTTTTAGACCTTTAACATTATGATGTGCGGTGCTGTTTTTAAATTACCGTAAGTCTCGAACTATAGAAAGTATTTCGATGGTTGAAATCTGCGCTTTTGAGTGTTGTACGAGTCATTACGGTAATATACGTCACAGCAGCTCAGACCTGGAACAAAGCAGAGTGGGCGGGATTTGTTTTCAGAGCAGCCAGCCCAAAACGCGTGTGTCAGGAACAGATGTGGAAGCATAAATGTCATAATACATCATATTGTAGATTTATTACACTTTGCATTCATATTTGGCTGTTTTTTTTACATTTTTGTTGTAAAAGATGTCTATGGAGAAAGCTGGTCTGAGAAGTAAAAGAGGAGCGATGTTCATATGTTGTTAATATTCAGTGTTTTATTGTTCATAGTTAATATTGCACATCCCACTTTCTTTATTTTCATGTACATTTTGGGTGTCCCATTCAGTAAAAAACGGTAAAATTCCATTCCTTTTTTTGAGGTGGTCCGTCATAGCTTTTTTTAGAACTCTATCGGACATTGTGACTTTTGGTATTAGTGTTCCTGAAAAAAAGGGACCCAAACACACATACTGTACAGCAGATTTTTACAGCTGAATGTGTATATATAATTTATACACACGTAGGCCCCCCAGACACATGTTTTTCTCTCAATGTGGCCCCCCGAGTCAAAATATTTGCCCAGCTCTGTTGTAAGGTCACGCTTTACAGGCTGATTTGCTTTGGTTGCCACTCATTGGTTGGCATGCTGCTCCAATTGCTCCACACTGTCCACCAATAATCTATTTGTGGGTCTTTTCTTTTGTACTTTATTGTCCTCAGGTGGGCCATGGTTTATATCCGTCCAATGCATCGGTAATCCTTCAGTGGTCTGGAACGACCCCTTCACAGGTTTGACTTTTATTTTTAAAGATTTTTAAGACTACCACTTGTGGTAATTTTTTCCTAAAACTAATGTACAGTCAGTAAATTGTGTTTCCCCTCAACCAGATTCGACACATAGGCTTCTCCACAGGCTGGGGCTCGGTTGGAGAGTTTAAAATCTGGAGAAAGGAAGACTCGGATGAAAACCACAATGAAGCTTTCACTCTGGGGGTCCCGCACAACATGGTGCCTGGATCTGAGCGAGCCTCTGCATTCATGATTGGTAAGTAGAATGACTCTTACAGTGTTGTGGAAAGCATTTTATTGCTTTCTAACATATAAAAATGTGGCTAGCAATGCCCTGGTCATGTTATGTTTAGTTTGGTAGTTCCTTAGTTGTTGTTTATTTCTGTGTCAGCACACTCGCTTGTTTTCATAGTTACCATGGGTGCTGATTTTCTGCACCTACCTCTGATTAGTGGTCGGGATGCTCACCTTCTCCCGGTCACTAATCAGAAAGCTATTTATTCCTGCCTCACGCCTCACTCTGGCTGGCTGTCTTGTTCGCTTCACGCAATGCTTACGGTTGGTATTTTCATATAAGTTTATATTTACTAACTTCTACCTTGTTTGCTAGTCTTTGTTAAGCTTTGCCGTGAACTTTCCTGTGCCATCAGCACATTTTCCTTTTCGTATTTTTGCTTCATCATTGGAATAAATCACCTTCTTACCTGCACGGTGCTTCCTGACATCCTTCTGCATCTTGGGGAAACGACCACCGCAGAACCATGCGACCCAGACGTACCACAATCATACGTCTAAATCACTTTAAAGGGGAACATTATCACAATTTCAGAATGGTTAAAACCATTAAAAATCAGTTCCCAGTGGCTTATTATATTTTTCGAAGTTTTTTTCAAAATTTTACCCATCACGCAATATCCCTAAAAAAAGCTTCAAAGTGCCTGATTTTAACCATCATTATAAACACCCGTCCATTTTCCTGTGACGTCACATAGTGAAGCCAACACAAACAAACATGGCGGATAGAACAGCAAGCTATAGCGACATTAGCTCGGATTCAGACTCGGATTTCAGCGGCTTAAGCGATTCAACAGATTACGCATGTATTGAAACGGATGGTTGTAGTGTGGAGGCAGGTAGCGAAAACGAAATTGAAGAAGAAACTGAAGCTATTGAGCCATATCGGTTTGAACCGTATGCAAGCTAACCGACAAAAACACTCCGGCAGATTCAATGGGGGTCTGGCGGCAGATTTCTTTGACTTTATCGTTGGAAATGCACCTGCTTTGAGTGTCGCAGGATATCCACACATTCTTGCCATCTCTGTCGTAGCATAGCTTTCGTCGGTAAAGTGTGCGGAACAAACGTCCAATTTCTTGCCACTTTCACATCTTTGGGCCACTGGTGCAACTTGAATCCGTCCCTGTTGGTGTTGTTACACCCTCCGACAACACACCGACGAGGCATGATGTCTCCAAGGTATGGAAAACAGTCGAAAAAACGGAAAATAACAGAGCTGATTTGACTCGGTGTTTGAGAAAATGGCGGATTGCTTCCCGATGTGACGTCACGTTGTGTCGAGAGCGAATATTAGAAAGGCGTTTAATTTGCCGAAATTCACCCATTTAGAGTTCGGAAATCGGTTAAAAAAATATATGGTCTTTTTTCTGCAACATCAAGGTATATATTGACGCTTACATAGGTCTGGTGATAATGTTCCCCTTTAAAAATGCATTAAAAAAACGTCAACAATACTTTATTTACGTTCCGTAACTCGTAACACTAAGGAACTCTTTTTTCTATCTTAGTAACACATCGGCATGCTACGGTATTAACCGTAAAAGCTAACTCTGGCAAGACATAAGCAAGCTTCTACAACAACTCGAAACGCATTTGAGTTTATAATGCACAACACTGTGATAAGACACCAATCTGTACTGACTGAAAAACACGAACACGCATATTACAGTATCTGTAAAGTATTAGCCCACACTTCATGTTTTGTTTGTACACAGCTAGCCAGAGAGCGTATGTACTTTAGTGGTACTAACACGCAAGGTGTGCTGCATGTATCAGGATCGATATTAAAGTGACTCACTCAATAGACAGTTGTTCGTCTGGTCCAGCTGGCCAGGGAAGTTTCCTGTTGATTTTGGGTAAGCAGTCCATTTATGTCCAAATAGCCTGGCTCCAAGTTTCATATTTAAAGCGTCAAAATTGCTTTCATCCCCCTCTCCCGGTTTCCATCTACTCCAACGTCTCACTCTTCCTTCGTGCTGGCTTCTATAAGCAGCAGTATATTTATCTTAAAAAGTATAAGGTTGTAAATCCTCATTTGTCCAAAAATAGTCATTTTCGTTCTCTGTTACCAAGTCTGCCATGATTAGAACACACACTCAGGTTTCATTCCGGAAGTAGCGTAGCAAAACTAATTAAAATTGATGCATTTTGGTGTATGCTGGCGTTTTTTTAATGACGTTTGATTTTTTTCATATATATGGAAAAACTTCTTGAAATATAAATTGTCTTGCATCTAGAACATTCCAACGGACAGTCTCAGTTAGTACCAGCATCTCTCAGGGCGCATCTTCAGTGCACTAAAAAAGTGGGTTCCTTTGTAGATGGGACTGCATCTAAAATGCCCAGTAAAAGTAGTATGTCTGCTGTATGTTTCAAAACATAGCAAAACCCCAGATGTACAGTCGGAGCATGATAACATGAATGTGCAGTAAAAGAGTGTTTCCATGGTGAAAGCTGCGCATTACACGCAAAAAAATTATTTTAGAAAAAGCAGTCTGCACCAGTTTTTAATTGAACATACACTGCAAAAAGTCAGTGTTCAAAAACAAGAAGAAAAAATACAAAAATGAGGGTTATTTTACTTGAACTAAGCAAAATTATCTGCCAATAGAACAAGAAAATTTGGCTTGTCAAGACTTTCCAAAACAAGTAAAATTAGCTAACCTCAATGAACCCAAAAATACCTTAAAATAAGAATATTCTCACTAATAACAAGTGCACTTTTCTTGGTAGAAAAAAACAAATATGAGGCCTTTTTTTCTCAATATGTTGAAAAATATTCTTGTGCTTGTGCCATTATCTTGACATAATGATATGCACTCGGCATTACATTTCTTGCCATTTTCCCATCGATAACATGACATCATCGCGCCAAGTGCTCTTTCAGTCAATTAGTGCGCAAGGAATATATATATATATATATATATATATATATATACACACCGTATTTTTCGGAGTATAAGTCGCACCGGGGGCAGCACGGTGGCAGAGGGGTTAGTGCGTCTGCCTCACAATACGAAGGTCCTGAGTAGTCTTGGGTTCAATCCCGGGCTCGGGATCTTTCTGTGTGGAGTTTGCATGTTCTCCCCGTGACTGCGTGGGTTCCCTCCGGGTACTCCGGCTTCCTCCCACCTCCAAAAACATGCACCTGGGGATAGGCTGATTGGCAACACTAAATTGGCCCTAGTGTGTGAATGTGAGTGTGAATGTTGTCTGTCTATCTGTGTTGGCCCTGCGATGAGGTGGCGACTTGTCCAGGGTGTACCCCGCCTTCCGCCCGATTGTAGCTGAGATAGGCTCCAGCGCCCCCCGCGACCCCAAAGGGAATAAGCGGTAGCAAATGGATGGATGGATGGAAGTCGCACCGGAGTATAAGTCGCACCTGCCGAAAATGTATAATAAAGAAGGAAAAAAACATATAAGTTGCACTGGAGCCCGGCCAAACTATGAAAAAAACTGCGACTTATAGTCCGAAAAATACGGTATATATATATATATATATATATATATATATATATATATATATATATATATATATATATATTTACAGCTCGGCCCGACCAAATTTTTTTTAAATTGTAATTTTGAAGAATTTTTCTGAATGTGCATGAACTATTTCTGTTCAAAATTGTTTGAAATGTCACATGTTAAATGTTTAAATATTAACTGTCAGTTTGCTGTACTGTGCCAACTGTACTACCATAGAGTACGTATTTTCTCTTGTTTCATTGAAAATAAAACAGCAAAGTCCATTTGGCTCTCATCTGTTTTAATATGAGACACAATTGTGTCAAAGACATGATTTTTTTTATTTCAAGCTTGAAATAAGAAATTCTTACTTTGAAAAAGTAGTTTTATACTTGTGTGTGTTGATGACACAGCTTTGCAACACTTGATATTCTAGTTTCAAGCATGTTTTACTCAATATAGGTCATAACATCTCAGCAACAAGCTGTAATATCTTACTGAGATCATTTAGGACCAAAACCCTTAAAACAAGTGAAACACTCTGACATAAAATCTGCTTCGTGAGAAGAATGATCTTATCAGACAGAAAATAAGCAAATATCACCCTTATTTGAGATATTTCATCTTACTTAGATTTCAGCTTTTACACACAATTTTGTAGATTGCACACTCTGTTTAACACGTGGTACTTGGATCTTCGTAGATCAGGCCCGTACTGTGTTAAAAGTGGTTGCTGGAATATGAGAGGTGAGATACTGTATCTAAATCCTTAAGTCACTTGAATGATGATGTGTCCTTGCTTTTAGGGGATGTCATGGGACCAACCCTTAACAACCTAGACAAGTTGCTGCGACTGCCTTTCGGGTGTGGAGAGCAGAACATGATCCACTTTGCACCCAACGTCTTTGTGCTCAAGTACCTGCAGAAGACCAGGCAACTCAGCCTGGAGGTGGAAAATGAGGCTACTGATTACCTGTTGCAAGGTAAGACTCTTGACCCACTTGACCATTCGGTCTCATATTGCATCGTTTCATTCAAATCTGAGCATGAAAATTAGCCAGGGGTATGACAGAGGTCTCCCTTCTGCCCGTGAGGATGCGGTCCATTTCCTGCTGACCTCCCAGCGGTTAGGTGTCGCATCTGTACAAACTTGGGGAAACGGGGACGTCAGTTCTCAGAAAGCACCTCTCAACAACTCAAATCCCTCGTTGGCCTGCTGCGCAAAAAGAGCAGAAGGAAGGAATTCTGTTGTTGAGTTTTCCGGAAATGACAGCAGTGGAACTGAGAACTTTGACCTTGTTGGCAATGAATACTCTGGATTAGGGACTGCCACGTGGTGTTCAGTATGTTTTTACCCACAGCACCCCTAACCAGTCCTCCTCCGTCTATATTGTTGAAGTTGCAAACCTTTTTTGCAACTACTCACACTCATTAAAGACTGATAGAATGTAAAACCATGGAGAAAACTACAGTAGATCACATTTGGCAAGGAATTATTGAAGGAATCCCTGGTCATTTCTACAAAACGTACATATGTTGGCCTGTTTAAACAGCGCATAATTTATAACGTTCAATAAAACCTCCAAAGTTGAGCGCAATCTATTAATTTAACCACCTTTTAATTTCATAATAAATCACCCTATAGAAAATAATAGAAAAAAATGACCTATTCCATGGTAAAGCCTTAATAAAAGACTTAACATTTTTAAAAGTAACATGTTTAACTACCGTATTTTCCGCACTATAAGGCGCACCTAAAAACCTCCAATTTTCTCAAAAGCTGACAGTGCGCCTTATAATCCGGTGCGCCTTATATATGGACCAATATTGAGCCACAACAGGTCTTGCAACTACGGGATGCATAAGGTAACCCCAGCCTCTACTGTAGGG
The DNA here is from genome assembly GCF_033978685.3 of Nerophis lumbriciformis. Classification (NCBI taxonomy): domain Eukaryota; kingdom Metazoa; phylum Chordata; class Actinopteri; order Syngnathiformes; family Syngnathidae; genus Nerophis; species Nerophis lumbriciformis. Next base: position 24,332,913 of record NC_084565.2, read on the forward strand.
TCTATTCTATGCGCCTTAAAATGCGGTGCGCCTTATATTTGAACCAAGTTTTAAACTATTCATTGAAGGTGCGCCTTATAATCCGGTGCGCCTTATAGTGCGGAAAATACGGTACTGTTAATAGCATGAACCAGTCACACTTAAAACAATCATTGATGCATGTAAACATAAATGACTTCCTCTTTTTTTAATTTTATTAATATTGTAATATTAATATTCTTACCAGAACTAAATGCCAGCTAGTGACCTACATACCCAGTCAGTGGAGCATTTTAGTGTCAGTAACATCCCAGATAAATGGAAAGGCAATAAATCATGCAAGTTAGCTTTAATGGCAGAAGCTGCAAGACAGCAACAAATTCCCATGCAAGTGTAAATAAAAGTGAACCTATGTAAAACCATAGCAATAGTAAACCTTAACTATTTATTGGTGATGTAAATCCTACAATTGATTCTTGGGGTGACGATTCAATGCAAAATTGATTCTTAAATCAAAGCGATTCTCGCAATATATTATCTGTTATAAAAATTAGAGTTGTCCCGATCGTGGGATCGGATCGTGCCGATATTTTCCTTTTTTAACTGATTGGTGATCGGCTGATGACCTGCTGAGCTCAGCCAATCTTTACCACAGATGTGTCGCAGTTAGGGCTGCAATAATTAATCAAGTAAATCAAATAATTAAATTGGAAAAAACATTGATTTGTATTTTGTTGTTTGGATGATTTGTTTAATGAGTAAAATAAGCGCAAGACTTCCCCAATGGAGTGCATATGAGAGCGGTCCACCTATTGGTGATATAGCTTGCTGATGTGTGTGCATGTGGGTGGCGGGGACATCAAAGTGCAGACAAACAGAGGTAACTCGAAGAAAAACAACGAGAGAGTGGTCGACAGTGAGAAGAGGAGAGAAGTTGTCAAAGATTTTGCGTTCATTTATTTTTCAATAGTATTGGGACACTTAGGACTAAAACTGGACAAAAGTATTGGGACACTTAGGATTAGAACTGGACAAAAGTATTGGGACACTTAGGACTAAAACTGGACAAAAGTATTGGGACACTTAGGACTAAAACTTGACTAAAGTATTGGGACACTTAGGACTACAACTTGACATAAGTATTGGGACACTTCGGAATACCACTGGACAAAAGTATTGGGACACTTAGGACTAACACTGGACAAAAGTATTGGGACACTTACGACAAAAAACTGGACAAAAGTATTGGGACACTTGGGACTAAAACTGGACAAAAGTATTGGAACACTTAGGAATAAAACTGGGCAACACTATTGGGACACTTGGGACTAAAACTTGACTAACGTACTGGGACACTTAGGACTAAAACTGGACAAAAGTATTGGGACACTTAGGACTACAACTGGACTAAAGTATTTGGACACTTAGGACTAGTTTTTCTTGTTCTTGTTATTACAAAAATATTTTTTGTGCCAATTTTGTTATTGTTTACAACGTCAGGGACTATGTCTTGGGATACAGGCAGCCTTTAAGGGCTAAACACAAGGGATTTAAATGGGAGGCAATTGTAATTTTTGCTTTTATTTAGTTATTGAGCATTCGTCACTTTATTGAAAAAAACTGTATGTAGCATTCAATACCACACATTTAATCATCATCATCTGATTGACAACAATAGTAGCAAAGTGTATTTATAAAAAAGTATGATTTATAAAACATTTTATCAGGATTACTTAACTATAGTAACTTACTATAAAACATTTTCAGTTCTATGATCAATTGTCAAAGTAAAGGGTCAGGACTCGAAATCGGATTGGATCTGATGCCACAAAATTGGATCAGGATTGGAGGCCAAAAATGTTGATCCCTAATTAAAATGATAATAAAACCTTTTCAAAAGATCACAGGTTAAAAAAAAAAACTTTCCTGAGCACTGTATAACGGATAAACCACAGAAACATTGACTATATATATATATATATATATATATATATATATATATGTCTTAATAAGGTTATCCAAAAAATAGTGCTCGATACCGTAGTAGAGCGCAATAAATCTCCTGATGATTGAGGGAACCCCCCCTCATGAAACAGGCCTGTAGAGATGAAATAGTCTTGTGATTTTTTTTCCCACACATACATATGTATGTATGTATGTATGTATGTATGTATGTATGTATGTATGTATATATATATATATATATATATATATATATATACGTATGTATGTGTATGTATATATATATATACGTATGTATGTGTATATATATATATATATATATATACGTATGTATGTATATATATATATATGTATATATATATATATACGTATGTGTGTATGTATGTATGTATATATATATATACATATATGTATGTATATATATATATATATATATATATATATATATATATATATATGACATGCACTATAAGTATTGTTTATTTCTGAATTTCTGAAGAAGAAAAAAATGTTGAAGAACAAGTTGTGTAATTTTGTGATATCATTGCCATAAAGTATAAAAAAAACAACAACAACAACAAAAAAACTTTATCTTGGCTGCTGACATATGATGTATAAGCACAGCAAGTAACCGCAGAGATGGCCTGAAAAACATATTTTTTTAAATTGACTCATTTAAAAAAAAATATTACGTGTGTGTATATGTATATAATTAATACACAGGTACATACATGCATACATATATATATATATATATATATATATATATATATATATATATATATATATATTTATTTTTTTTTTTTCTTGTTTTTTAATTCTTAGATTTTTGAAAATTATGATTAAATTTCAAATCTGAATAAATACATTTTTAGCACCCCCGACTATGCTGATGATAAAGCTAAAAAAAAAGCAAAACGACGAAAGACAAGACTTTTTTGTGTTTCGTGAGTAATTCTGACGTTTTATGTGACAAACTATTATGTTGGATCCACTATGGACTGGACTCTCACAATATTATGTCAGACCCACTCGACATCCATTGCATTCGGTCTCCCCTAGAGGGGGGGGGGTCACCCACATATGCGGTCCTCTCCAAGGTTTCTCATAGTCATTCACATCGACGTCCCACTGGGGTGAGTTTTTCCTTGCCCTTATGTGGGCTCTGTACCGAGGATGTCGTTGTGGCTTGTGCAGCCCTTTGAGACACTTGTGATTTAGGGCTATATAAATAAACATTGATTGAAACTTTGAAATTAGTTTTTTGCCAAATATTTTGGTCAAATTTGTGTGACCTCGGGTTCTTTTATAGCTTTTGGTGAATGAGCAGCTCTACTAATACAATGATATGTATGTTATACGACCTAATCACATGAATTCATGATATCATTCCCTCCTTACTCTCATCCAGGCTATCAGAGACAACTGACCTACAGGCGTCAGGACGGATCCTACAGCGCTTTCGGAGAGCGGGACTCCTCTGGCAGCATGTGGTAAGTCGCGGAAACTCAATGCGGTCAAACTTTGTTTAGCTGAGGCCATATTCTTCTTCTCTTAGCGGGACACACGCAGTGAAAGTTTCAACAACTTCCCAGCACACAAACACCAGTGTGGCGTTTACGCTCGGTGGGGTCATGCACACAGAGAACCATCTTGTAATATTTATAAGAATGACATCAATGTTCTCAATGGGGGGCGGGCTCCAGCGCCAGTTTGGGGACCTATTGTACATCCAGAGGATTTATGTTTCAAGGTGGATATAATGATATATGATACAGCCCACATTGTAAAACAACGGGCTACATAAACAACCGAGAATCAGAAACAAACTGCATAATTGGTTCCTGGAGGTAGGCAAAAGTGTCAAGATTTATTTGCACTTAAGCGGTATTCGTGACACACGGCGGACCCATGCTGCTCCTGGAGACAGAGTTTTAAGTTGTCTGGAGCCACTTCACAAAATGCCACTTTTTTGGCCCACAATATTGAGGAATGACTCACCACCAGGATATAACTGCCATGGAAAGCCTGACCTCTTCCCCTGATGACTGGAGCGGATACAAGCAGGGTTTTCTTTTTCTTAACTCCCAAGGCAACCAGTGTTGGTTGTGGGCATAACACAGATGGTGCACGTACAGGTAACCCTTTTACCATGCCCTATGAATCCATCAACATGAGCCCTGCATGCAAGAGAAAATGTTGTTATCCAGCAGAAAAAAAAAGATGTGGGGTTTTTGTGCACATGCAACACAGTGCTAACATTTTACAGCTGGTAAACATGAAACTGGGTGGTACAAAGCAGTATAAATATGAAAATAATGTGCACAGTATATGTATTACAAGAATAATGTTTTTAGAGTTTGAGCACAAAAGCAAAGCCTTTGCGCAGGCCCGTTTGTATCTGGTGTGTTTAAAACCTCAGCCAAGAGGTTATGTAATCATTGGTTAGTTGTGTATGTATTTAGCAAAATAACTCAAAAAGTTATTGACGGATATTTATGACACTTTCATAGAGAACTGATTAGATTTTGTCATAGATCCAGATAGTTTCTCCTACATTACTTTACCTTTTCACTTCTGTGTGTGTAACATATGCGAGTGGGCTGCAGAGACAAAGATAATAGAGACAGACAAGAGTTGTTCACCTTGTTTTCAGAAAATGCGATAGTGATTACAATTTGGGGCTGATGCGGATCTTTCTCGGGATTCAGGGCTTTTTTACTCTTGTGAGATTGGGCCTGGCAGAGGTCTGTGTTCTCTGAGTGCGTTTTTAGTTTTTTCATAATTTTACTGCTTTCCCCCCCATAAATACACAACTACTTGAAAAATAATAATGAAGAAAAAATTATAAAATTAAAAATAAATCACATGTACAAACCCCGTTTCCATATGAGTTGGGAAATTGTGTTAGATGTAAATATAAACGGAATACAATGATTTGCAAATCCTTTTCAACCCATATTCAATTGAATGCACTACAAAGACAAGATATTTGATGTTCAAACTCTTAAACTTTTTTTTTTTTTTGCAAATAATAATTAACTTAGAATTTCATGGCTGCAACACGTGCCAAAGTATTTGGGAAAGGGCATGTTCACCACTGTGTTACATCACCTTTTCTTTTAACAACACTCAATAAACGATTGGGGACTGAGGAAACTAATTGTTGAAGCTTTGAAAGTGGAATTCTTTCCCATTCTTGTTTGATGTAGAGCTTCAGTCGTTCAACAGTCCGGGGTCTCTGCTGTCGTATTTTACGCTTCATAATGCGCCGCACATTTTCGATGGGAGACAGGTCTGGACTGCAGGCGGGCTAGGAAAGTACCCGCACTCTTTTTTTACGAAGCCACGCTGTTGTATCACGTGCTGAATGTGGCTTGGCATTGTCTTGCTGAAATAAGCAGGGGCGTCCATGAAAAAGACGGCGCTTAGATGGCAGCATATGTTGTTCCAAAACCTGTATGTACCTTTCAGCATTAATGGTGCCTTCACAGATGTGTAAGTTACCCATGCCTTGGGCACTAATGCACCCCCATACCATCACAGATGCTGGCTTTTGAACTTTGCGTCGATAACAGTCTGGATGGTTTGCTTCCCCTTGACACAATGTCGAATATTTCCAAAAATAATTTGAAATGTGGACTCATCAGACCACAGAACACTTTTCCACTTCGCATGAGTCCATCTTAGATGATCTCGGGCCCAGAGAAGTCGGCGGCGTTTCTGGATGTTGTTGATAAATGGGTTTCGCTTTGCATAGTAGAGCTTTAACTTGCACTTACAGATGTAGCGACGAACTGTATTTAGTGACAGTGGTTTTCTGAAGTGCTCCTGAGCCCATGTGGTGATATCCTTTAGAGATTGATGTCGGTTTTGAACCTTTTGATGATATTATGGACCGTAGATGTTGAAATCCCTAAATTTCTTGCAATTGCACTTTGAGAAATGTGTTTCTTAAACTGTTTGACTATTTGCTCACGCAGTTGTGGACAAAGGGGTGTACCTCGCCCCATCCTTTCTTGTGAAAGACTGAGCATTTTTTGGGAAGCTGTTTTTATACCCAATCATGGCACCCACCTGTTCCCAATTCGCCTACACACCTGTGGGATGTTCCAAATAAGTTTTTTTGAGCATTCCTCAACTTTATCAGTACTTATTGCCACCTTTCCCAACTTCTTTGGCACGTGTTGCTGGCATCAAATTCTAAAGTTAATGATTATTTGCAAAAAAAAAAAAAGTTTATCAGTTTGAACATCAAATATGTTGTCTTTGTAGCATATTCAACTGAATATGGGTTGAAAATGATTTGCAAATCATTGTATTCCGTTTATATTTACATCTCACACAATTTCCCAACTCATATGGAAATGGGGTTTGTATATACAGGTAAAAGCCAGTAAATTAGAATATTTTGAAAAACTTGATTTATTTCAGTAATTGCATTCAAAAGGTGTAACTTGTACATTATATTTATTCATTGCACACAGACTGATGCATTCAAATGTTTATTTCATTTAATTTTGATGATTTGAAGTGGCAACAAATGAAAATCCAAAATTCCGTGTGTCACAAAATTAGAATATTACTTAAGGCTAATACAAAAAAGGGATTTTTAGAAATGTTGGCCAACTGAAAAGTATGAAAATGAAAAATATGAGCATGTACAATACTCAATACTTGGTTGGAGCTCCTTTTGCCTCAATTACTGCGTTAATGCGGCGTGGCATGGAGTCGATGAGTTTCTGGCACTGCTCAGGTGTTATGAGAGCCCAGGTTGCTCTGATAGTGGCCTTCAACTCTTCTGCGTTTTTGGGTCTGGCATTCTGCATCTTCCTTTTCACAATACCCCACAGATTTTCTATGGGGCTAAGGTCAGGGGAGTTGGCGGGCCAATTTAGAACAGAAATACCATGGTCCGTAAACCAGGCACGGGTAGATTTTGCGCTGTGTGCAGGCGCCAAGTCCTGTTGGAACTTGAAATCTCCATCTCCATAGAGCAGGTCAGCAGCAGGAAGCATGAAGTGCTCTAAAACTTGCCGGTAGACGGCTGCGTTGACCCTGGATCTCAGGAAACAGAGTGGACCGACACCAGCAGATGACATGGCACCCCAAACCATCACTGATGGTGGAAACTTTACACTAGACTTCAGGCAACGTGGATCCTGTGCCTCTCCTGTCTTCCTCCAGACTCTGGGACCTCGATTTCCAAAGGAAATGCAAAATTTGCTTTCGTCAGAAAACATGACTTTGGACCACTCAGCAGCAGTCCAGCTCTTTTTTTCCTTAGCCCAGGTGAGACGCGTTTCGCGCTGTTTCTTGGTCAACAGTGGCTTGACACGAGGTATGCGGCAGTTGAAACCCATGTCTTTCAAGCGTCTCTTGGTGGTGGATCTTGAAGCACTGACTCCAGCAGCTGTCCACTCCTTCTGAATCTCCCCCACATTTTTGAATGGGTTTTTTTTCACAATCTTGACCAGGGCGCGGTGATCCCTATCACTTGTACACTTTTTCTGACCACAGTTTTTCCTTCCCTTTGCCTCTCCATTAATGTGTTTGGACACAGAGCTCTGAGAACAGCCAGCCTCTTCAGCAATAACCTTTTGTGTCTTTCCCTCCTTGTGCAATGTGTCGATGGTTGCCTTTTGGACAGCTGTCAAATCTGAAGTCTTCCCCATGTTTGTGTAGGCTTCAGAACTGGACTGAGAGACCATTTAAAGCCCTTTGCAGGTGTTTTGAGTTAATCAGCTGATTAGTTTGTGGCACCAGGTGTCTTCAAAATTTAACCCTTACACAATATTCTAATTTTGTGACACACGGAATTTTGGATTTTCATTTGTTGCCACTTCAAATCATCAAAATTAAATGAAATAAACATTTGAATGCATCAGTCTGTGTGCAATGAATAAATATAATGTACAAGTTACACCTTTTGAATGCAATTACTGAAATAAATCAAGTTTTTCAAAATATTCTAATTTACTGGCTTTTACCTGTATACAGTGTTTCCCCCAGAAAATGTGTTAGTTAAGGTGGTGTCTCTCCAGGAGGAGAGAGGGGGTGGGTGGGTGTAAGGAACAGTGTAACTCGGCCTGTCGCCATCACGTCTCCATCTCATCGCTGCCACCACAGCCTGGGGGGGGCAATAGACTACAGACTGCGGTGAAGTAGACCGGCTTCGTCACGTGAGGAAGTGGTAGACTTTTTTTATCCTGAGAGGACAAGAAGCTTTCGCCAAGTCCAGATCATAACATTCCACCACTAAGACTTTTCAATCTGGATTTTTATCTCGGGCAACTCCCATGCATTTGTCTTGAAAACCAAAAGCCTACAATTTTTGGTTGTGTTTTCCACTCCATATGCTGAATCTGAATGCCGATATACTATACATATCTCGATATTTTGTCCGTAAAGTAAAAACAATACACAAAACAGTCCTAGTTACCTGAGATACTAAGTCTGTCATTATTATGACTTAGTAAATCAATATAATGACTTACTAAGTCATTATATTGACTTAGTAATATATCCATCCATCCATTTTCTACCGCTTATTCCCTTCGGAGTCGCGGGGGGCGCTGGAGCCTATCTCAGCTACAATCAGGCGGAAGGCGGGGTACACCCTGGACAAGTCGCCACATATAAGTCAATATAATGTTTGTTGTTAAGGCTCCGGCCACCTTAACAACAAAGCGCTGCGGGAAACCCTGATATATATGACATTATGTTCTTTACAAGTGTATGTAAACTTTTTACCACGACTGTGTGTGTGTATATATATATATATATATATATATATATATATGTATGTACTGTATTGCCACTGTATTTTTTTTTTTTCTTAAAAATGCAGTGGCACCCGGTATACAAGTTACATATACAGGTCTGTGAGGCAGCGTGTTACTCGTATTGTGAAACAGCGTCACCCATTTAAATAAATTGGTGCTTGACCACCAAAACGACACAATTTTAATCATAAAATGCCTTTTAATAAGAAAAACCCACATTTAGGTTAGAAATATTGCATGACAAACGATACAATAAAATGTACCACAAACCATAACAGTAGGTTTATGAAATAATGTAGTAATAATGTAGAACTTCGATGCTATCTCCTTCAAACTGTTTCTCCGTCACAATATAACTTACTTTGCCAATTATTATTTATTTATTTTTTATTGTTCTTACTTATGGAGTATATTGTGAATAAATTGAGAACAGGAAGTGAACAAAAGTTTTAGCAACTGCTATGTAAAGGTAAAAGGGGTAGGATTCAATAAACTCTGCTTCTTCCTACTCCTTTTTGAACATGTTGAATAGAGAAACTGGAAATTGTGATGTATCATGTATGCATCCATGTTCGAAATAAACTCAAACTCAACTCAACTCAACACACGCCATCAGCAGCTCCTCCATATTTTCATGGATAAATGTCTGCCGTTTGGAAATTATTTTAATGTCCATGGCTGACATAATCGATTTTTGCTTCAGTATGGCGCAGACTAATTGTGCTACGCTCCAACTGCCAGCTGCAATTCAGCTACACAGTTGGTCATGTTTTGATGATTATTTTCTTTAATTTGATTTTGATTTGATTTTTATTAAGGATCCCCATTAGCTGGTTGCCTCAACAACCCACTAGTCTTCCTGGGGTCCACAGTTCAATACAATTACAAGTAAAAGCATTTAATTATAACTACACAATACAGAAAAAAAATAAAAAAATAAAAGCATCAATAAGAAAACAAGCAAACAATTTACAGTCACAGAATAATAATTACCATATAAATATAACTACACAATATAAAACCAAACAAATCATCAATATTACTCACTTCTTCTGAGCATTGTCCTTTACACCTATTTGTCTTTGTTTCCATGGTTGGAAAAACTAAATTTAGTCAATCTCTATTAATAAGCTAATGCGGGTATGATGGGATATTATGGGGTTCCCTGTTTATTAAGCAATCTAATGCAAAAGCTCGTATCCCAAAAATACTCGTAAACGTGGGCACTTGTAAGCCGAGGTACCACTTTATAGAACTTTTTTATTAGAAAATATACTGTACTTAATTCTCACAAGATTACAACTTTTTTTCTTCTAAAATACACACCTCATTTACAAAAATATACAATACAACTTTAGTGAATTGATAACTTTCTTCTTGTTGTCCCTAATACTTTCTTATTAGTTGACGATGAACCCAAATGTTCATCTATATAAATCAGTAATGTAATAATCTGAGACATTAGCTACTTTTGAACATGTTTTTATAATGGAGTCGAAGTGGTAGACTTCTTTATCCTGAGAGGACAAGAAGCTTTCGCCAGGTCCGGATCATAACATTCCACCACTAAGACTTTTCAATCTGGATTTTTATCTCGGGCAACTCCCATGCATTTGTCTTCAAAAACTGTTCATATTTACACTTTGAAGTGTGCATTTGGCTTGGGTTGATCCAGGGAGGGGATTTGGATGCAGAAAGCGAGAAAACAGGCAAAGTATGAGCGCACTACTTCCTAGCCAAAACACAAAGAGTTATGCAAAATTATATTTACACTTTCTCGAACCGCACTTTAGGGCAGAACAGTTAGAACCTGTGACGTTCTTAAAAATGTCAAACTCTGACAGATTTGTGGCTTCATCCCTGCTTCCAACCAAATAAAAATATTTTTGATTTTATGAAGACATTAGAAAAAGCTCGCATTATAAGAAGCCTTTTCTTGGATTGAGTCTACCAGTGTTTGTTTATGTCTGCATCTTTATCTTTGTGTTTTGTTATGACCACTATTGTGCCACATCCTTCTGTAGTAGGTACATGTGGGTATGATTTTTGTTATGGCTTGTTTTGCTGTCGAGCTGTTTACCAAAGCCTCGTAGCCTTCAACCCCTAATGGGAACACGATGCTCATTGAATTCCAAGTTTGATCATGTACTGGTGATGGGTAAATGACGCCTCAGTGAGTGTTTGTTCTTATATGTATATATATATATATATATATATATATATATATATATATATATATCCATCCATCCATCTTCTTCCGCTTATCCGAGGTCGGGTCGCGGGGGAAGCAGCCTAAGCAGGGAAGCCCAGACTTCCCTCTCCCCAGCCACTTCGTCCAGCTCCTCCCGGGGGATCCCGTGGCATTCCCAGGCCAGCCGGGAGACATAGTCTTCCCAGCGTGTCCTGGGTCTTCCCCGTGGCCTCCTACCGGTCGGACGTGCCCTAAACACCTCCCGAGGGAGGCGATCGGGTGGCATCCTGACCAGATGCCCGAACCACCTCATCTGGCTCCTCTCGATGTGGAGGAGCAGCGGCTTTACTTTGAGCTCCCCCCGGATGACAGAGCTTCTCACCCTATCTCTAAGGGAGAGCCCTGCCACCCGGCGGAGGAAACTCATTTCGGCCGCTTGTACCCGTGATCTTGTCCTTTCGGTCATAACCCAAAGCTCATGACCATAGGTGAGGATGGGAACGTAGATCGACCGGTAAATTGAGAGCTTTGCCTTCCGGCTCAGCTCCTTCTTCACCACAACGGATCGATACAGCGTCCGCATTACTGAAGATGCCGCACTGATCCGCCTGTCGATCTCACGATCCACTCTTCCCTCACTCGTGAACAAGACTCCGAGGTACTTGAACTCCTCCACTTGGGGCAGGGTCTCCTCCCCAACCCGAAGATGGCATTCCACCCTTTTCCGGGCGAGAACCATGGACTCGGACTTGGAGGTGCTGATTCTCATCCCAGTCGCTTCACACTCGGCTGCGAACCGATCCAGCGAGAGCTGAAGATCCTGGCCAGATGAAGCCATCAGGACCACATCATCTGCAAAAAGCAGAGACCTAATCCTGCACCCACCAAACCAGATCCCCTTAACGCCTTGACTGCGCCTAGAAATTCTGTCCATAAAAGTTATGAACAGAATCGGTGACAAAGGGCAGCCTTGGCGGAGTCCAACCCTCACTGGAAACGTGTCCGACTTACTGCCGGCAATGCGGACCAAGCTCTGACACTGATCATACAGGGAGCGGACCGCCAAAATCAGACAGTCCGATACCCCATACTCTCTGAGCACTCCCCACAGGACTTTCCGAGGGACACGGTCGAATGCCTTCTCCAAGTCCACAAAACACATGTAGACTGG